>NC_053396.1:112050769-112216799 GCF_905171765.1 Bufo bufo
TAATGTGACAGTCACTTATGCACGTGTAATCCCAGATGTGCAGTATATTAGAGGCTTTTTTCACCCCAGTAACCAAAAGCTGTATTTATGGCCTAAATGTGACAGTCACTTATGCACGTGTAATCCCAGATGTGCAATATATTAGAGGCTTTTTTCACCCCAGTAACCAAAAAGCCGTATTTATGGCCTAAATGTGACAGTCACTTATGCTTATCTAATACCAGATGTGCAGTATATTAGAGTTTTTTTTTCACCCTAACCAAAAAGCTGTATTTCTGTCCTAAATGTGACAGTCACTTATGCATGTGTAATCCCAGATGTGCAATATATTAGAGGCTTTTTTCACCCCAGTAACCAAAAAGCCGTATTTATGGCCTAAATGTGACAGTCACTTATGCTTGTCTAATACCAGATGTGCAGTATATTAGAGGGTTTTTTCACCTTAACCAAAAAGCTGTATTTCTGTCCTAAATGTGACAGTCACTTATGCACGTGTAATCCCAGATGTGCAGTATATTAGAGGGTTTTTTCACCCTAACCAAAAAGCTGTATTTCTGTCCTAAATGTGACAGTCACTTATGCATGTGTAATCCCAGATGTGCAATATATTAGAGGCTTTTTTCACCCCAGTAACCAAAATGCTGTATTTATGGCCTAAATGTGACAGTCACTTATGCTTGTCTAATACCAGATGTGCAGTATATTAGAGGGTTTTTTCACCCTAACCAAAAAGCTGTATTTCTGTCCTAAATGTGACAGTCACTTATGCATGTGTAATCCCAGATGTGCAGTATATTAGAGGCTTTTTTCACCCCAGTAACCAAAAAGCCGTATTTATGGCCTAAATGTGACAGTCACTTATGCTTGTCTAATACCAGATGTGCAGTATATTAGAGGGTTTTTTCACCCTAACCAAAAAGCTGTATTTCTGTCCTAAATGTGACAGTCACTTATGCACGTGTAATCCCAGATGTGCAATATATTAGAGGCTTTTTTCACCCCAGTAACCAAAAAGCCGTATTTATGGCCTAAATGTGACAGTCACTTATGCTTGTCTAATACCAGATGTGCAGTATATTAGAGGGTTTTTTCACCTTAACCAAAAAGCTGTATTTCTGTCCTAAATGTGACAGTCACTTATGCACGTGTAATCCCAGATGTGCAGTATATTAGAGGGTTTTTTCACCCCAGTAACCAAAAAGCCGTATTTATGGCCTAAATGTGACAGTCACTTATGCACGTGTAATCCCAGATGTGCAATATATTAGAGGCTTTTTTCACCCCAGTAACCAAAAAGCCGTATTTCTGTGCTAAATGTGACAGTCACTTATGCTTATCTAATACCAGATGTGCAGTATATTAGAGGTTTTTTTTCACCCTAACCAAAAAGCTGTATTTCTGTCCTAAATGTGACAGTCACTTATGCACGTGTAATCCCAGATGTGCAATATATTAGAGGCTTTTTTCACCCCAGTAACCAAAAAGCCGTATTTATGGCCTAAATGTGACAGTCACTTATGCTTGTCTAATACCAGATGTGCAGTATATTAGAGGGTTTTTTTCACCCTAACCAAAAAGCTGTATTTCTGTCCTAAATGTGACAGTCACTTATGCACGTGTAATCCCAGATGTGCAATATATTAGAGGCTTTTTTCACCCCAGTAACCAAAATGCCGTATTTATGGCCTAAATGTGACAGTCACTTATGCTTGTCTAATACCAGATGTGCAGTATATTAGAGGGTTTTTTCACCTTAACCAAAAAGCTGTATTTCTGTCCTAAATGTGACAGTCACTTATGCACGTGTAATCCCAGATGTGCAGTATATTAGAGGGTTTTTTACCCCAGTATGCCAAAGCCGTATTTATGGCCTAAATGTGACAGTCACTTATGCACGTGTAATCCCAGATGTGCAATATATTAGAGGCTTTTTTCACCCCAGTAACCAAAAAGCCGTATTTCTGTGCTAATTGTGACAGTCACTTATGCTTATCTAATACCAGATGTGCAGTATATTATAGTTTTTTTTGCACCCTAACCAAAAAGCTGTATTTCTGTCCTAAATGTGACAGTCACTTATGCATGTGTAATCTCAGATGTGCAATATATTAGAGGCTTTTTTCACCCCAGTAACCAAAATGCCGTATTTATGGCCTAAATGTGACAGTCACTTATGCTTGTCTAATACCAGATGTGCAGTATATTAGAGGGTTTTTTCACCTTAACCAAAAAGCTGTATTTCTGTCCTAAATGTGACAGTCACTTATGCACGTGTAATCCCAGATGTGCAGTATATTAGAGGGTTTTTTCACCCTAACCAAAAAGCTGTATTTCTGTCCTAAATGTGACAGTCACTTATGCACGTGTAATCCCAGATGTGCAATATATTAGAGGCTTTTTTCACCCCAGTAACCAAAAAGCCGTATTTATGGCCTAAATGTGACAGTCACTTATGCTTGTCTAATACCAGATGTGCAGTATATTAGAGGGTTTTTTCACCCTAACCAAAAAGCTGTATTTCTGTCCTAAATGTGACAGTCACTTATGCACGTGTAATCCCAGATGTGCAATATATTAGAGGCTTTTTTCACCCCAGTAACCAAAAAGCCGTATTTATGTCCTAAATGTGACAGTCACTTATGCTTGTCTAATACCAGATGTGCAGTATATTAGAGTTTTTTTTTCACCCTAACCAAAAAGCTGTATTTCTGTCCTAAATGTGACAGTCACTTATGCACGTGTAATCCCAGATGTGCAATATATTAGAGGCTTTTTTCACCCCAGTAACCAAAAAGCCGTATTTCTGTGCTAATTGTGACAGTCACTTATGCTTATCTAATACCAGATGTGAAGTATATTATAGTTTTTTTTGCACCCTAACCAAAAAGCTGTATTTCTGTCCTAAATGTGACAGTCACTTATGCACGTGTAATCCCAGATGTGCAGTATATTAGAGGCTTTTTTCACCCCAGTAACCAAAATGCCGTATTTATGGCCTAAATGTGACAGTCACTTATGCACGTGTAATCCCAGATGTGCAGTATATTAGAGGGTTTTTTCACCTTAACCAAAAAGCTGTATTTATGTCCTAAATGTGACAGTCACTTATGCACGTGTAATCCCAGATGTGCAGTATATTAGAGGGTTTTTTACCCCAGTATGCCAAAGCCGTATTTATGGACTAAATGTGACAGTCACTTATGCACGTGTAATCCCAGATGTGCAATATATTAGAGGCTTTTTTCACCCCAGTAACCAAAAAGCCGTATTTCTGGCCTAATTGTGACAGTCACTTATGCTTATCTAATACCAGATGTGAAGTATATTATAGTTTTTTTTGCACCCTAACCAAAAAGCTGTATTTCTGTCCTAAATGTGACAGTCACTTATGCATGTGTAATCCCAGATGTGCAATATATTAGAGGCTTTTTTCACCCCAGTAACCAAAATGCCGTATTTATGGCCTAAATGTGACAGTCACTTATGCTTGTCTAATACCAGATGTGCAGTATATTAGAGGGTTTTTTCACCTTAACCAAAAAGCTGTATTTCTGTCCTAAATGTGACAGTCACTTATGCACGTGTAATCCCAGATGTGCAGTATATTAGAGACTTTTTTTCACCCCAGTAACCAAAAAGCTGTATTTCTGTCCTAAATGTGACAGTCACTTATGCACGTGTAATCCCAGATGTGCAATATATTAGAGGCTTTTTTCACCCCAGTAACCAAAAAGCCGTATTTATGGCCTAAATGTGACAGTCACTTATGCTTGTCTAATACCAGATGTGCAGTATATTAGAGTGTTTTTTCACCTTAACCAAAAAGCTGTATTTCTGTCCTAAATGTGACAGTCACTTATGCACGTGTAATCCCAGATGTGCAGTATATTAGAGGGTGTTTTCACCCTAACCAAAAAGCTGTATTTCTGTCCTAAATGTGACAGTCACTTATGCACGTGTAATCCCAGATGTGCAATATATTAGAGGCTTTTCTCACTTTAGTAACCAAAAAGCTGTATTTCTGTCCTAAATGTGACAGTCACTTATGCACGTGTAATCCCAGATGTGCAGTATATTAGAGGGTGTTTTCACCCTAACCAAAAAGCCGTATTTATGGCCTAAATGTGACAGTCACTTATGCTTGTCTAATACCAGATGTGCAGTATATTAGAGGGTTTTTTCAACCTAAACAAAAAGCTGTATTTCTGTCCTAAATGTGACAGTCACTTATGCATGTTTAATACCAGATGTGCAGTATTTGAAAGGCTTTTTTACCCCAGTATATCAAAGCCGTATTTATGGCCTAAATGTGACAGTCACTTATGCACGTGTAATCCCAGATGTGCAATATATTAGAGGCTTTTTTCACCCAAGTAACCAAAAAGCTGTATTTATGGCCTAAATGTGACAGTCACTTATGCTTGTCTAATACCAGATATGCAGTATATTAGAGGGTTTTTTCACCCTAACCAAAAAGCTGTATTTCTGTCCTAAATGTGACTGTCACTTATTCATGTGTAATCCCAGATGTGCAGTATATGAGAGGCTTTTTTACCCCAGTATGTCAAAGCCGTATTTCTGTCCTAAATGTGACAGTCACTTATGCACGTGTAATCCCAGATGTGCAATATATTAGAGGCTTTTTTCACCCCAGTAACCAAAAAGCCGTATTAAAGCCTAAATGTGACACTCACTTATGCACATGTAATCCCAGATGTGCAGTATATGAGAGGCTTTTTTACCCCAGTATGCCAAAGCCGTATTTCTGTCCTAAATGTGACAGTCACTTATGCATGTTTAATCCTAGATGTGCAGTATATCAGAGGCTTTTTTCACCCCAGTAACCAAAAAGCCGTATTTCTGGCCTAAATGTGACAGTCACGTATGCTTGTCTAATACCAGATGTGCAGTATATTAGAGGGTTTTTTCACCCTTACCAAAAAGCTGAATTTCTCTCCTAAATGTGACAGTCACTTATGCACGTGTAATCCCAGATGTGCAATATATTAGAGGCTTTTTTCACCCCAGTAACCAAAAAGCTGTATTTATGGCCTAAATGTGACAGTCACTTATGCTTATCTAAAACCAGATATGCAGAATATTAGAGGGTTTTTTCACCCTAACCAAAAAGCTGTATTTCTGTCCTAAATGTGACAGTCACTTATGCATGTGTAATCCCAGATGTGCAATATATTAGAGGCTTTTTTCACCCCAGTAACCAAAAAGCCGTATTTATGGCCTAAATGTGACAGTCACTTATGCTTGTCTAATACCAGATGTGCAGTATATTAGAGGGTTTTTTCACCTTAACCAAAAAGCTGTATTTCTGTCCTAAATGTGACAGTCACTTATGCACGTGTAATCCCAGATGTGCAGTATATTAGAGGCTTTTTTCACCCCAGTAACCAAAAAGCTGTATTTATGGCCTAAATGTGACAGTCACTTATGCACGTGTAATCCCAGATGTGCAATATATTAGAGGCTTTTTTCACCCCAGTAACCAAAAAGCCGTATTTATGGCCTAAATGTGACAGTCACTTATGCTTGTCTAATACCAGATGTGCAGTATATTAGAGGGTTTTTTCACCCTAACCAAAAAGCTGTATTTCTGTCCTAAATGTGACAGTCACTTATGCACGTGTAATCCCAGATGTGCAATATATCAAAGGCTTTTTTCACCCCATTAACCAAAAAGCTGTATTTATGGCCTAAATGTGACAGTCACTTATGCTTGTCTAATACCAGATGTGCAGTATATTAGAGGGTTTTTTCACCTTAACCAAAAAGCTGTATTTCTGTCCTAAATGTGACAGTCACTTATGCACGTGTAATCCCAGATGTGCAATATATTAGAGGCTTTTTTCACCCCAGTAACCAAAAAGCCGTATTTATGGCCTAAATGTGACAGTCACTTATGCTTGTCTAATACCAGATGTGCAGTATATTAGAGGGTTTTTTCACCCTAACCAAAAAGCTGTATTTCTGTCCTAAATGTGACAGTCACTTATGCACGTGTAATCCCAGATGTGCAATATATTAGAGGCTTTTTTCACCCCAGTAACCAAAAAGCCGTATTTATGGCCTAAATGTGACAGTCACTTATGCTTGTCTAATACCAGATGTGCAGTATATTAGAGGGTTTTTTCACCTTAACCAAAAAGCTGTATTTATGTCCTAAATGTGACAGTCACTTATGCATGTGTAATCCCAGATGTGCAGTATATTAGAGGGTTTTTTCACCCTAACCAAAAAGCTGTATTTCTGTCCTAAATGTGACAGTCACTTATGCACGTGTAATCCCAGATGTGCAATATATTAGAGGCTTTTTTCACCCCAGTAACCAAAAAGCTGTATTTCTGGCCTAAATGTGACAGTCACTTATGCATGTCTAATACCAGATGTGCAGTATATTAGAGGTTTTTTCACCCTAACCAAAAAGCTGTATTTCTGTCCTAAATGTGACAGTCACTTATGCACGTGTAATCCCAGATGTGCAATATATTAGAGGCTTTTTTCACCCCAGTAACCAAAAAGCCGTATTTATGGCCTAAATGTGACAGTCACTTATGCTTGTCTAATACCAGATGTGCAGTATATTAGAGGGTTTTTTCACCCTAACCAAAAAGCTGTATTTCTGTCCTAAATGTGACAGTCACTTATGCATGTGTAATCCCAGATGTGCAGTATATTAGAGGCTTTTTTCACCCCAGTAACCAAAAGCCGTATTTATGGCCTAAATGTGACAGTCACTTATGCACGTGTAATCCCAGATGTGCAATATATTAGAGGCTTTTTTCACCCCAGTAACCAAAAAGCTGTATTTATGGCCTAAATGTGACAGTCACTTATGCTTGTCTAATACCAGATGTGCAGTATATTAGAGGGTTTTTTCACCCTAACCAAAAAGCTGTATTTCTGTCCTAAATGTGACAGTCACTTATGCATGTGTAATCCCAGATGTGCAGTATATTAGAGGCTTTTTTACCCCAGTATGTCAAAGCCGTATTTCTGTCCTAAATGTGACAGTCACTTATGCACGTGTAATCCCAGATGTGCAATATATTAGAGGCTTTTTTCACCCCAGTAACCAAAAAGCCGTATTTATGGCCTAAATGTGACAGTCACTTATGCTTGTCTAATACCAGATGTGCAGTATATTAGAGGGTTTTTTCACCCTAACCAAAAAGCTGTATTTCTGTCCTAAATGTGACAGTCACTTATGCATGTGTAATCCCAGATGTGCAATATATTAGAGGCTTTTTTCACCTTAGTAACCAAAAAGCCGTATTTATGGCCTAAATGTGACAGTCACTTATGCTTGTCTAATACCAGATATGCTGTATATTAGAGGGTTTTTTCAACCTAAACAAAAAGCTGTATTTCTGTCCTAAATGTGACAGTCACTTATGCACGTGTAATCCCAGATGTGCAATATATTAGAGGCTTTTTTCACCCCAGTAACCAAAATGCCGTATTTATGGCCTAAATGTGACAGTCACTTATGCATGTCTAATCCCAGATGTGCAGTATATTAGAGGGTTTTTTCACCCTAACCAAAAGCTGTATTTCTGTCCTAAATGTGACAGTCACTTATGCATGTGTAATCCCAGATGTGCAATATATTAGAGACTTTTTTTCACCCCAGTAACCAAAAAGCTGTATTTCTGTCCTAAATGTGACAGTCACTTATGCATGTGTAATCCCAGATGTGCAGTATATTAGAGGGTGTTTTCACCCTAATTAAAAAGCTGTATTTCTGTCCTAAATGTGACAGTCACTTATGCACGTGTAATCCCAGATGTGCAATATATTAGAGGGTTTTTTCACCTTAACCAAAAAGCTGTATTTATGTCCTAAATGTGACAGTCACTTATGCTTGTCTAATACCAGATGTGCAGTATATTAGAGGGTTTTTTCACCCTAACCAAAAAGCTGTATTTCTGTCCTAAATGTGACAGTCACTTATGCACGTGTAATCCCAGATGTGCAATATATTAGAGGCTTTTTTCACCCCAGTAACCAAAAAGCCGTATTTATGGCCTAAATGTGACAGTCACTTATGCTTGTCTAATACCAGATGTGCAGTATATTAGAGGGTTTTTTCACCTTAACCAAAAAGCTGTATTTATGTCCTAAATGTGACAGTCACTTATGCACGTGTAATCCCAGATGTGCAGTATATTAGAGGGTTTTTTCACCCCAGTATGCCAAAGCCGTATTTCTGTCCTAAATGTGACAGTCACTTATGCACGTGTAATCCCAGATGTGCAATATATTAGAGGCTTTTTTCACCCCAGTAACCAAAAAGCTGTATTTATGGCCTAAATGTGACAGTCACTTATGCATGTGTAATCCCAGATGTGCAGTATATTAGAGGGTTTTTTCACCCTAACCAAAAAGCTGTATTTCTGTCCTAAATGTGACAGTCACTTATGCATGTGTAATCCCAGATGTGCAATATATTAGAGGCTTTTTTCACCCCAGTAACCAAAAAGCCGTATTTATGGCCTAAATGTGACAGTCACTTATGCTTGTCTAATACCAGATGTGCAGTATATTAGAGGGTTTTTTCACCCTAACCAAAAAGCTGTATTTCTGTCCTAAATGTGACAGTCACTTATGCACGTGTAATCCCAGATGTGCAATATATTAGAGGCTTTTTTCACCCCAGTAACCAAAAAGCTGTATTTATGGCCTAAATGTGACAGTCACTTATGCTTGTCTAATACCAGATGTGCAGTATATTAGAGGGTTTTTTCACCCTAACCAAAAAGCTGTATTTCTGTCCTAAATGTGACAGTCACTTATGCACGTGTAATCCCAGATGTGAAATATATTAGAGGCTTTTTTCACCCCATTAACCAAAAAGCTGTATTTATGGCCTAAATGTGACAGTCACTTATGCATGTCTAATACCAGATGTGCAGTATATTAGAGGGTTTTTTCACCTTAACCAAAAAGCTGTATTTATGTCCTAAATGTGACAGTCACTTATGCATGTGTAATCCCAGATGTGCAGTATATTAGAGGGTTTTTTCACCTTAACCAAAAAGCTGTATTTATGTCCTAAATGTGACAGTCACTTATGCACGTGTAATCCCAGATGTGCAATATATTAGAGGCTTTTTTCACCCCAGTAACCAAAAAGCCGTATTTATGGCCTAAATGTGACAGTCACTTATGCACGTGTAATCCCAGATGTGCAGTATATTAGAGGGTTTTTTCACCCTAACCAAAAAGCTGTATTTCTGTCCTAAATGTGACAGTCACTTATGCACGTGTAATCCCAGATGTGCAATATATTAGAGGCTTTTTTCACCCCAGTAACCAAAAAGCCGTATTTATGGCCTAAATGTGACAGTCACTTATGCTTGTCTAATACCAGATGTGCAGTATATTAGAGGGTTTTTTCACCTTAACCAAAAAGCTGTATTTCTGTCCTAAATGTGACAGTCACTTATGCACGTGTAATCCCAGATGTGCAGTATATTAGAGGCTTTTTTCACCCCAGTAACCAAAAAGCTGTATTTATGTCCTAAATGTGACAGTCACTTATGCACGTGTAATCCCAGATGTGCAATATATTAGAGGCTTTTTTCACCCCAGTAACCAAAAAGCCGTATTTATGGCCTAAATGTGACAGTCACTTATGCTTGTCTAATACCAGATGTGCAGTATATTAGAGGGTTTTTTCACCCTTACCAAAAAGCTGTATTTCTGTCCTAAATGTGACAGTCACTTATGCACGTGTAATCCCAGATGTGCAGTATATTAGAGGGTTTTTTCACCCTAACCAAAAAGCTGTATTTCTGTCCTAAATGTGACAGTCACTTATGCATGTGTAATCCCAGATGTGCAATATATTAGAGGCTTTTTTCACCCCAGTAACCAAAAAGCTGTATTTCTGTCCTAAATGTGACAGTCACTTATGCTTGTCTAATACCAGATGTGCAGTATATTAGAGTTTTTTTTTCACCCTAACCAAAAAGCTGTATTTCTGTCCTAAATGTGACAGTCACTTATGCACGTGTAATCCCAGATGTGCAATATATTAGAGGCTTTTTTCACCCCAGTAACCAAAAAGCTGTATTTATGGCCTAAATGTGACAGTCACTTATGCTTGTCTAATACCAGATGTGCAGTATATTAGAGGGTTTTTTCACCCTAACCAAAAAGCTGTATTTCTGTCCTAAATGTGACAGTCACTTATGCACGTGTAATCCCAGATGTGCAATATATTAGAGGCTTTTTTCACCCCAGTAACCAAAAAGCCGTATTTATGGCCTAAATGTGACAGTCACTTATGCTTGTCTAATACCAGATGTGCAGTATATTAGAGGGTTTTTTCACCCTAACCAAAAAGCTGTATTTCTGTCCTAAATGTGACAGTCACTTATGCACGTGTAATCCCAGATGTGCAGTATATTAGAGGCTTTTTTCACCCCAGTAACCAAAAAGCTGTATTTATGGCCTAAATGTGACAGTCACTTATGCACGTGTAATCCCAGATGTGCAATATATTAGAGGCTTTTTTCACCCCAGTAACCAAAAAGCTGTATTTATGGCCTAAATGTGACAGTCACTTATGCTTGTCTAATCCCAGATGTGCAGTATATTAGAGGGTTTTTTCACCCTAACCAAAAAGCTGTATTTCTGTCCTAAATGTGACAGTCACTTATGCACGTGTAATCCCAGATGTGCAATATATTAGAGGCTTTTTTCACCCCAGTAACCAAAAAGCCTGTATTTATGGCCTAAATGTGACAGTCAGTTATGCTTGTCTAATCCCAGATGTGCAGTATATTAAAGTGTTTTTTTACCCCAGTATGCCAAAGCTGTATTTCTGGACTTGCAGATAGCCTATGCTGGAGCACTATTGTTGCATAAAATGGCTACCTATCATGTATTGATATTGACTATCTGAAGAAAAAAAAGTTTGTTTTCAGCAGTAGTTGTCTCAGGGCAGGCATAAAAAAATTGTGCACCCACAAAACGCTTTTTCTGTAGATCGCTGAGTACATAAACCAGTTCTTGATAAGATTTCTCCCTGATCTCTCCCTCACAGCAGCTGCAGCCTCTCCCTACACTAATCCGAGCAGAGTGATGGGCGGCGCTACGTGGCTCCAGCTTAAATTGAGGCTGGGTCACATGCTGCAGTTGGCTAATCACAGCCATGCCAATAGTAGGCATGGCTGTGATGGCCTTTTGGGGCAAGTAGTATGACGTTAGTTGATTGGCTGCTTTGCAGCCTTTCAAAAAGCGCCATAAAAATCGCTGAACACCGAACCCGAACTTTTATGTAAATGTTTTGGTTCGGGTCCGGGTGCCGAAAACCCTAAAGTTCGGTATGAACCCGAACTTTACAGTTTGGGTTTGCTCAACTCTAGCCGTGAATAAATACCTGCTGTGCCTGGGTGACAGGGGCCTAAATCTCTCAAAATCCCCTGTTCTATTGCTTGATGACAAGAATCCACTTTTGCCGTGAATGAACCCCTGCTGTGCCTGGGTGACATGGGCCTAAATCTTTCAAAATCCTCTGTTCTATTGCTAGGTGACATGAAGCTAGTTTTGCCGTGAATAAACCCCTGCTGTGCCTGGGTGACAGGGGCCTAAATCTCTCAAAATCCTCTGTTCTATTGCTGGGTGACAATAACCCACTTTTGCCGTGAATTAACCCCTGCTGTGCCTGGGTGACAGGGGCCTAAATCTTTCAAAATCCTCTGTTCTATTGCTGGGTGACAAGAAGCTAGTTTTGTCGTGAATGAACCCCTGCTGTGCCTGGGTGACAGGGGCCTAAATCTCTCAAAATCCTCTGTTGTATTGCTGGGTGACATGAACCCCCTTTTGCCGTAAATGAACCCCTGCTCTGTATTGCTGACAGGGGCCTAAATCTCTCAAATTCCTCTGTTGTATTGCTGGGTGACATGAAGCTAGTTTTGCCGTGAATGAACCCCTGCTGTGCCTGGGTGACATGGGCCTAAATCTCTCAAAATCCTCTGTTCTATTGCTGGGTGACAAGATCCCCCTTTTGCCGTGAATGAACCCCTGCTGTGCCTGGGTGACATGGGCCTCGTTCTCTCAAAATCCTCTGTTCTATTGCTGGGTGACATGAACCCCCTTTTGCTGTGAATGAACCCCTGCTCTGCATTGCTGACAGGGAACTAAATTTTGTGAAAACATCTGTTACTGATCGGAAGATGCGCGACTACAAGCGCACGCTGATGATGGCATTCCCACCTGACAGTGGGGGCACAGTGGAAGCACAAGGCGATGGCAGAGGTGGAGGAAGAGGTCGCCAACGCAGCTGGGGCACCGCCAGCACCTCAGAAGACAGGGTTAGCATGGCCAAAATGTGGAAAAGCTTTGTCAGCCTTGGAGGTGCTGACCTGCCCTGCAGCCAGTGTATAGTGTGAACGTGTGTTTAACACGGCAGAGAGCATTATCACAGGCCGCAGCACATGTGGACAAGCTTACGTTTATTAAAATGAACCAGGCATGGATCCCACAGGACTTGTCCGTACCTTGTGCAGAATAGACATTTATACCAGCCTCAACCATCCATTCTTGTACTCAAGTGCACTTTTTCTTTGTTTTATTTTGTTATATGTACCAATATTTTGGGGGATACCCCAATTCAAATTTTTAAAAAAAAACAAATCGCTGTTGGCTACCTATTCCTCCTTCACCGCCGCTTCCACCTACACCGCCACGTCAACCTACACTGCCACATCCACCCATCCACCGCATCCTCAACCTCCTACTTTTAGATCCAGATTGTTATTTTTAATTTTTCTGTATTTTATGTTATTTTAAGTCATTTCCCTATCCACATTTGTTTGCAGAACAGTTGCCATGCTCTTAAGCACACTGTGATGCCTTTTGCAGCCCTCTAGCCCTTTCCAGGACTATTTTAGAGCCATTTTAGTGCCCAAAAGTTCGGGTCCCCATTATCTTCAATGGGGTTCGGGTTCGGGTTCAAGTTCGAGTCAAGTTCGGGTCCCGAACGCAAACTTTTTTTTTAAGTTCGGTCGAACTAGTCGAACCCGAACATCCAAGTGTCCGCTCAACTCTAGTATCTATCCTTAAAGACAAAGAAATTGTGTTGCAATACAAATCTCAATAATTCTAAAATAAAGTTATTGAGTTGTGGTTCTTGATTATTACTTCTCAAAAATTCTGCTGTTGCTTTCAGGCCATCATTATGCCTGATACTGGTATAGAGACACTCTACATCCGCTGTAACTAGCAGCACGTTGTCCTCCATTTCAATATTTTCCAGCAGGTTCAATACCGCTTAGGTGTCCTGTACAAAGGAGGGCGAAATTGTTACCAACTGTTGTAGATGGAAATCAACAAATCTACAGATGTTTTTACATAGACCCTCATTACCTGCCACAATAGGTCTTCCTGGTGGATCCTCACTGTTCTTATGTATTTTTGGGATTATATAAAATGTTAGGACTTTAGGATGTGTCACCTGTAGCATTTCCTGAACTTTTTTTGGAATTATATTTTTTCCTGTACATGATCCTGGATGTCATTCAACTCCCCTTGAAAGGCCAAGAGAGAGATATTAGGCAAACATTTATAGCAGGTTTTATCTTTCAACAATTTAAAGACTTGTCTTTTATACATTTTAGAGGGCCAGACAACCACATTCCCCCCTTTCTCTGCCTGTTTGATTACTATCCCTTTAGTTCGTTTTAGATCTTCCAGGGCTTTGTTCTCAGCTTTACTGAGATTATACCTGCCCGGTTCCTTTTCCAATTTGCTGACTAACTTTACGAAAATATCTATGTCCAGACAGGTCTTAAAAGGGGGAAAAGTTTGCAATTAAAAAAAAAAAAATTCTTTAGGTACTAGACTTACCTTTTCTTCTGCTTCGTTTCTTTTGCCAAATCTTCTATCCCTCTCTTCTTTAGTATTAATACAATTATCCTCCTCTCCTTGATTATGTAATCTTAAGTATATTTCTGTCAATAAAAATGTACGTCTTTGGTCACTGCAAATAGATCCATATTAGTTGTTGGACAGAAACGTAATCCTATTTCCAATACACTAATTTGATCTGGTGTTAGCTGAATATGAGATAGATTAATTACCTGCAGGGAATCTTCTTTTCCTTTTTTAGTTTTATTCTCATTCTTATTTTCCATCTTACGTTTGCCTCCGTGATGTCTGCCCATCCAATTTGTTTTAACTCTCCCTGATCTAAGGGTTTGTTCTTCTCCATTCCTCGAGCCTGTTTCTGAAATTGATCCAACCGAAGAAAATAATGATGTTCTGGATCGGGTATCGGCTCCTTCTCTCATTTGTTGCCATCTATAAACCTTTTTATTGTTATAATCCATAACATCCCGTTGGAATTTCTTCATTTTCTGTGTTGTTATTTCCTTCTCCCATATTTGGAAGGAATTATTAATATCCTCCTCAAATTTTTGAATGTTTTCCACTGTTAGATCTCTCTTCATTTGTTTCTGTAATACATGAATCTCCTCCTCTAGACTTCTTAGTTTTCTATTATTAGCTTCCATGATAATGTCTATGAATTCAAAGGAACATTTAGTGGCTATTCCCTCCCATTTTCTCTAAGATCTGGATCATCCAATCCAAAGTTGGGAAATTTCTGAATCCTAAGCCCTCTAGGAATGATCTTTTTATTTTTATAGTTGTCAAAGGACACTTTATTCCACCACACCTTTATCTTCTTATGACATAAAATTTAATATTTTCTTTGTATTTCCTTAATCTGTAACATTGTGTCATTTAAAACCAAATTAGGTTCTCTACTGAATATGTTGTCCGCCTGTACGAGCCATGCCTGTTCTCTGGCCCCCATATCTATACCGCAGACCGTTAATCTGTTATAGAACAGCAGGTCAACAATTAATACCACACAACTAGGTCTAAATTAGTTATAACGATGGTAACTGGGATACTCAATTACTATTATCTACACACCCCAAAAAATATAGTAGTGAATAACAATGGGGCACTCTCTATAGCAATCAGAACAGTGGATGATAAAACGTATAAATTTATTAATATATGACTAAAATATATTGTTCACAGCCAATTAAATAGTAGCAGCGTAGGTGATGGTATTCGGCATATTAAAACAGCAATATTGATAAAATGAGAATAAAGATAAAATGGTAGTCCGTCAATAGGATCAAAGTTGGGCTGAAATCTGGCACCAAAAATATATATATAAAGAGCTCTAGGTATATGCAGTTAGTTTCCAGTTATAAATTGTATCAACTGGGCTCCAATTAAGGTGCAAGTCTGTGCTGGTTATATGCAGAGCGGCGTCCCGCTCCTAAACCTGAGACAGCGGCGTCCCGCTGTATATTTTCGCAAAGCGATCGCTTACTATTGCAGACACTTCGATCTTACCCGGAGGGTTTCGATGGAATCGCCTACCCTTGTCTCGGTGCTCCTTCTCTGTGTATCGGTGCTCTGGTCCCGAGGGCTGTTAGTCTTCAAAAAGATCCCACGCCAACACCGGAAGTCCACGTAGGTTCGCTGGAAGTGAGGATTTCCCTTATACAGCAGAGACCTCACGCGACTGGCGTTATCGGATCTGTAGAATAATAAATCCTGCTCCTCCTAAATCGATCGAAAATATGTGTCTGTAATCCAATCGTGGGGGTCCGTATCAAACACGTTTCGGGGTTTAGGAAGTTGACCCCTTCATCAGCAGGAGGCAGCATTTCAGCAACATGGTGGAACAGCACCTACACACCAAATAAACTTAATTCCCCAAAAATTAAAATTTTATATTTATTCAATAACAAAATAAAAGGACATATTCATACATATTCATATTCATACTAAATATATAATCGTTACCAACATACGCAGAGACATCCAATTAATAGCACCACCTGACCTTAAATATCTTACTGGTTGCATATAAATAGTGAAATGACACTGCATGAAGGACTAGACCGGTGAAAACTAACATAGTGAGCAGGGAAATACATCCTCTCTAATCAATATATGCATCCACTAGTCTAGATTTATTCCTAAATACAGTGACAGAAATGTAACAAAAATGCAAGAAATTCTTGTATTATTGAAAGACAGATCATACCAGGATAGTGGCAGGGCTTGGTGGTAGCTGGCTCCACGACACACGTTTCCCCGTCTCGCTTCCTGAGGAGGAGTGTTTTTTAATGGGAGAACATATCCGTTTTTTAAAGGGAGATTTATCCTATGGAGGGCCGGGCCGGGAGTCATGTGAAATCGCAGGTGATTCATGGTCACAAATTGCGGCGCATAACAAATCAAATATGGCCACGTCGCTACTGCTTCTCCCCTTCCCCTGAGTCGAACGCCGGAGAGGGCAATCCTACATCAGTTACGGCGAGGATTGGCACCGCCAGTGCGCAATCTCCTTGGAGACTGAGGGAAACATGCGGGCTGCGAGACCGTCATGCGCACTGGACCAAAATCGAAGCGGGACGCAGGTAATGCTCTAAAGTTATGCTAAAATAAGTGTGAATGAACAGGGGAGAGAAATGGAATTATGAAATATATCTATTAGCTAACCACCTAATTAATTTTATGGAATGAAGTAAAGTGCCTAGGTGCCTATTAATCAATTCATATCACAATATAATATATAAATGAAATACCGGTATATCTATTACCTAACCGCAAAATTAATAATCTAAAGTGCTGATTAATCAATAAAGTGAAATAAAGTGCCTGAAGTGCCTATTCATCAATTCATATCACAATAAAAAAAAATATAAAATAAGTGCTACGTATCTTAATCACAATCACAAATAATCATAATATTATGATCACATTTATAAAGTGCTACTTAGTGCTGCTAAAAATGTATAATTTATGACAAGTGAGTATTTACACCACAATAAACACAAATTGTTAATGATACCACTATAAAAAGTACATAATTACAGTGTTTATACTACTACAACCAGAAAATTAGCTTAAAAGCATATACAGTGGGATGCGAAAGTTTGGGCAACCTTGTTAATCATCATGATTTTCCTGTATAAATCGTTGGTTGTTACGATAAAAAATGTCAGTTAAATTTATCATATAGGAGACACACACAGTGATATTTGAGAAGTGAAATTAAGTTTATTGGATTTACAGAAAGTGTGCTATAATTGTTTAAACAAAATTAGGCAGGTGCATAAATTTGGGCACTGTTGTCATTTTATTGATTCCAAAACCTTTAGAACTAATTATTGGGACTCAAATTGGCTTGGTAAGCTCAGTGACCCCTGACCTACATACACAGGTGAATCCAATTATGAGAAAGAGTATTTAAGGGGGTCAATTGTAAGTTTCCAACATGGGGGTCTCAAAACAACTCTCAAATGACCTGAAGACAAATATTGTTCACCATCATGGTTTAGGGGAAGGATACAGAAAACTGTCTCAGAGATTTCCGCTGTCTGTTTCCAACGTTAGGAACATATTGAGGAAATGGAAGACCACAGGCTCAGTTCAAGTTAAGGCTCGAAGTGGCAGACCAAGAAAAATCTTGGATAGACAGAAGCGACGAATGGTGAGAACAGTCAGAGTCAACCCACAGACCAGCACCAAAGACCTACAACATTCGGCGCACTTTACACAAGGAGATGCTGTATGCGAGAGTGATGCAGAGGAAGCCTTTTCTCTGCACACAGCAGTGTCGCTTTAGGTGGGCTAAAGCACATTTGGACAAGCCAGCTTCATTTTGGAATTAGGTGCTTTGGACTGATGAAACTAAAATTGAGTTATTTGGCCATAACAAGGGGCATTATGCATGGAGGAAAAAGAACACAGCATTCCAAGAAAAACACCTGCTACCTACAGTAAAATATGGTGGTGGTTCCATCATGCTGTGGAGCTGTGTGGCCAGTGCAAGGACTGGGAATCTTGTCAAAGTTGAGGGACGCATGGATTCCACTCAGTATCAGCAGATTCTGGAGACCAATGTCCAGGAATCAGTGACAAAGCTGAAGCTGCGCCGGGGCTGGATCTTTCAACAAGACAACGACCCTAAACACTGCTCAAAAGCCACTAAGGCATTTATGCAGAGGAACAAGTACAACGTTCTGGAATGGCCATCTCAGTCCTCAGATCTGAATATAATTGAAAATCTGTGGTGTGACTCAAAGAGAGCTGTCCATGCTCAGAAGCCATCAAACCTGAATGAACTAAAGATGTTTTGTAAAGAGGAATGGTCCAAAATACCTTCAACCAGAATCCAGACTCTCATTGGAATCTACAGGAAGCGTTTAGAGGCTGTAATTTCTGCAAAAGGAGGATCTACAAAATATTGATTTAATTTCTTTTTTGTGGTGCCCAAATGTATGCACCTGCCTAATTTTGTTTAAACAATTATAGCACACTTTCTGTAAATCCAATAAACTTCATTTCACTTCTCAAATATCACTGTGTGTGTCTCCTATATGATATATTTAACTGACATTTTTTATCGTAACAACCAACGATTTATACAGGAAAATCATGACGATTAACAAGGTTGCCCAAACTTTCGCATCCCACTGTATATGCTTTTAACCTAATTTTCTGGTAGTAGTAGTAGTATAAACACTGTAATTATGTACTTTTTATAGTGGTATTATTAACAATTTGTGTTTATTGTGGTGTAAATACTCACATTTCATCTATATATTATATTGTGATATGAATTGATTAATAGGCACCTAGGCACTTTACTTCATTCCATAAAATTAATTAGGTGGTTAGCTAATAGATATATTTCATAATTCCATTTCTCTCCCCCGTTCCCTCACTTATTTTAGCATAACTTTAGAGCATTACCTGCATCCCGCTTGGATTATTAGTGCGCATGACGGTCTCGCAGCCCGCATGTTTCCCTCAGTCACCAAGGAGATTGCACACCAGCGGTGCCAATCCTCGCCGTAACTGACGTAGGATTGCCCTCTCCGGCGTACGACTCAGGGGAAGGGGAGAAGCAGTAGCGACGTGGCCATATTTGATTTGTCATGCGCCACAATTTGTGGCCATGAATCACCTGTTATTTCACATGACTCCCGGCCCGGCCCTCCATAGGATAAATCTCCCTTTAAAAAACGGATATGTTCCCCCATTAAAAAACACTCCTCCTCAGGAAGCGAGACGGGGAAACGCGTGTCGAGGAGCCAGCTACCACCAAGCCCTGCCCCTATCCCGGTATGATCTGTCTTTCAATAATACAAGAATTTCTTGCATTTTTGTTACATTTCTGTCACTGTATTTAGGAATAAATCTAGACTAGTGGATGCATATATTGATTAGAGAGGATGTATTTCCCTGCTCATTATGTTAGTTTTCACCGGTCTAGTCCTTCATGCAGTGTCATTTCACTATTTATATGCAACCAGTAAGATATTTAAGGTCAGGTGGTGCAATTAATTGGATGTCTCTGCGTATATTGGTAACGATTATATATTTAGTATGAATATGTCCTTTTATTTTGTTATTGAATAAATATAAAATTTAAATTTTTTGGGAATTAAGTTTACTCATTTTTTTTGGTGTGTAGGTGCTGTTCCACCATGTTGCTGAAATGCTGCCTCCTGCTAAGATGTTCCATATCAGCTGGTGGTGCTGGTTGTTGTGGCGTGCTGACAAAGCTTTTCCACATTTGGGCCATACTAACCCCCCCTTCTGGGGTGCTGGCGGTGCCCCAGCTCCGTTGGCGACTTCTTCCTCCTCCTCTGCCTTCGCCTTGTGCTTCCACTGTGCCCCCGCTGTCAGGTGGGAATGCCATCAGCAGCGTGTCACGCTCGAGTGACGGACAGCTGAACGCTTCCATGGGACATTGTGGAGATGCTTGGTGACAGTGACGGACGTGGTGGTGTTGCTGCCACATCCTCTGTTTGCGGGGTGGCAGGTGCCACTGTCACTCCAGAGGGGGAGGAAGAGGCCGAGACTGCAGCAGAAGAGGGACCAGGAGGAGCCTCAGATCTCTTGTGGTTTTTGAGGTGTTTACTCCACTGCAGCTTGTGCTTTGCATTTAGATGCCTGGTCATGCAGGTTGTGCTCAGGTTCAGAACATTTATGCCTTGCTTCAGGCTCTGATTGCACAGCGTGCAAACCACTCGCGTTTTGTCATCAGCACATTTTCTTAAGAACTGCCACGCCAGGGAACTCCTTGGAGATGGCATTGGTGTGCTCAGTCCCTGGGTGCGGTGGGCAGTAGTGATGGACGAACATCTGCCAGGACGGTGCGCGAACACGATCAAATGTTCACGAACCGCAAGTTCGCGTTGGGTCCCATTCATTTTAAAGGCAGTCGAACCTTTAAAACCTTCAGCTCATATTTGCAGCCAATAAATAATTACAAGAAGTGCACAAATAGTCCCACAACATGGATAGTGACATACCAGATGTATTATTCGAATTTGCGATCTCCATTCATAATTTTTTTCAATGCAAAATATCTGCACTATACAGTACCAAAATGCACTATAAAGAAAGTATATTGGTATATAACACCCTACTTCAATCAGTTTTTTTTGGGGGCGACTGGTATATCACACCAGTACAGGGTGGGCCATTTATATGGATACACCTTAATAAAATGGGAATGGTTGGTGATATTAACTTCCTGTTTGTGGCACATTAGTATATGTGAGGGGGGAAACTTTTCAAGATGGGTGGTGACCATGGCGGCCATTTTGAAGTCGGCCATTTTGAATCCAACTTTTGTTTTTTCAATAGGAAGAGGGTCATGTGACACATCAAACTTATTGGGAATTTCACATGAAAAACAATGGTGTGCTTATAGTGTAGTATAGTTCACCTCAGGTGACACATTGCCGCAAAACGGTGGACTATTAGACTATTGTGGTGACCGAATTTGAGTTTTTTTTTTTTATATATGGTTCCTCCTTGAAGATTCTAATATTGTTAGATCGAATGTTATTGCCCAGTGTGCCTAACTGTAGATTTTCTGGGCACTGCTCACCATAGAAATATACTTTCATTGTGCTTTCCCTACCACATATGCACTTTATAGCTCTTCTCACCATTTATTATATTTATTGCATATTTTAATGAGTGTAAATTCACTTTGGATATTTTGATTTTTGCTATACTGATTTTTATATAAAATTTTTAAAATGATAGTGTGAATCACATATACTCACCATATTTTTACAGATATTTTACAGATCACATCAAACATCACATTAGGATTGAATTTTTATCATAGTTATTAAATAAGAAGATATTTTGTCGACACATTTTTCAGCTATCAAGTGTATCTATATAACCTTTTTCAACTTATGTACAATAAATATTGAGTACTTATCCAAACAAGTCCTGATATATATGCGATATTCCATATGAGGTGTGCACAACCAATCCATTAATTTATACTATTATCTACTCCATAGACAGGGTGCGTCTATACTGGCTGGAGCACCCATTCCACGTTAGCTACTAGGTGAGCCGTCACAAATTATATTTTTCTTCTTTCCATGAATTGGCACCAAGACTGCAAAGTTATGTGCTGTTTTGTACAATTGCCTCAAGTGTGAATAAACACTGACGTTTTGAGTTAAGAACTTGTATTTTGCCTCTGTACTGCGCCCGCCTACCCTATCTACCAGAGCGAAACCCCACAATGGGTATATGACGTGCACCTACCTAACAGACGGATTAACTATATTATTTTCCCTGTCACGTATGCAGTGCAGGCGTACTTCACGCAATAAATGGGTATATGACGTGCACCTAACTAAGAGACAGATTAACTATTATACAAAGGGGGATACAAAGTACAATGTTGCATTGCATCCACACAAAAAATCGCTGTAGGTCACCCACAGAATTAACAGCCAGAATTATGATTAGCTTTCTGTGTCAGGGGTGCAAAGATGGTGTATTGAACCCACAAAAAAATCGCAGTAACATTGTCCCTCACTTCAGCTGCCTGCTTTCTGTCCCTTCACTACTGAGAGCTGATGGGCGGTGCTACACGTGATCCAGCTAATATAGAGACTTGGTCACATGATGCACCGGCCAATCACAGCCATGCCATTAGTAGGCATGGCTGTGATGGCTTCTAAGGGCACACAGCTTAAAAGCTTGTTTATTGGCTGCCCTTCAGCCTTTTAACAAGCTTTAATAAATGTCTGAACACCGAACTCGAACTTTTCCGGCAAAGTTCAGGTTCGGGTACTAAAAATTGTAAAGTTCGGTACAGACCCAAACTTTACAGTTCGGGTTCGCTCAACACTACTCCTGATGCTTCTCCTCCTCCTAATCACTTGTTTCAACAGCAATAGAACACTGAGGTGATTGTAAAAGATAACAGTATGTGTGCACTCATCCAGTGGCGCAGAAGCTGAATGTGCACCTGGCCAAGTTGCTAGTACTACAGTTCCTCCCTTTCCATGTAGATGACTCTGCACATTTCACAGAACTGTGGGCTTGTGCCCACACAAGGTGGAGAGTTCCAAGCCGACATTACTGTTCCCAAAAAGCCTTACCAGTCCTGCGCAAGTACATTGAGCAGAAGGTGGGCCAGTCCTTGGCCTCTCTGTGTCTTGAGTTCACGCCAGTGCTGACGAATGGAGTTGTAACTATGGTGAAGGACAATATATGTTGTTAACAGCTCACTGAGTAAATGTCGTTCTAAGCCAGGCACACCAGAAACCTAGCCAATGTCCTCCTCTTTCTCCTCATCCTCCAACTTGTCCTCACCCTCCCCTCTAGGCATAGTTCACAGTGGTCCTCCATCATATCACCTGTGCAAAGCTAGGCGATCTCATGTGGTTCTGCACCTCGGCATCCTGGCCAAACGGAGCTATACCAGGGAGGAACTAATCTGCGTCATCAATAAAAAAAATTGAACACTGGCTGTCTCCTCGCCATCTAGAGATAGGAACCATGGTTACTGATAACGGGAAGAACATTTTGTCTATGCTGCATCAGGGAGGGCTGACCCATGTGCCCTATATGGCGCACATCTTCCATCTTGTTGTCACCCTGTTCCTCAAGTCTTCCACTGAACTGCAAGACCTGTTAAAAATGCCCAGAAAACTGTGCATGCACTTCAGCCACTCTTACTGTGCAAAACATGCAACATTGTTGCCCATTGGACCTCCATGCTCCATATGTTAGACCACCTGTACGCAGGGCCGGTTTTAGACAAAATGTGGCCCTGGGCAAAATTAAAAGTGTGGCCCCAAATCTTGTAATTAACCACCTCCCGTCCGCCCATAGGATATAAACGTCCGGGAGGTGGATCTCTATTTCTGAATGGACGTTCCAGAACGTCCGTTCAGAAAGTGCAGCTGCACGCTAATCGTGCAGCTGCTAATCGGGTTGCCCGCTGTCAGTGACAGCAGGGCAACCCAGAGAGAAGGCAGGGACAGTGCCCAGGTGTCCCTGCCTTCTGGATTGCTGCATACACAGCACTCAAGGAGCGCTGTGTATGCAGAGCAGGAAGCGCTATGTGTGCAGGAGCTGTGTGAGGTCTTTCACTGACCTCAATCAGCCCTGCACTGAGGCTGTACAGCGCAGTATTATGCTGTACAGCCTCTCTGGGGGGTGTATTTCTCCTGTAACTGGGGCTACTATGTCAGCCCCAGTTACAGGAGAAATCAACAGTGAAAAAAAAAAAGAAAAAGTGAAGTAAATGTCCCCCAGAGGTCTTGTATGACCTTATGGGGGACGAAAAGTGTAAAATAAAAAAATAAAGGGTTGAAAAAATAAAATAAAAAAAAGGTTTCACATGTAAAAATAAAATATTCCCCAAGTAAGGAATAAAAAAAAATTGTTAAAAATAGAAAAAATAAAATAAAATAGACATATTTGGTATTGCCGCGTCCGTAAAAACCAGCTATATAAAAATATCACATGACCTAACACCTCGGGTGAACACCATAAAAAAAAAACTGTGTCAAAACAAGCAATTTTTGTCACCTTACATCACAAAAAGTGCAACACCAAGTGATCAAAAACACGTATGTCCCACAAAATGGTACCAATAAAACCATCACCTCATCCCGCAAAAAATGAGCCCCTATATAAGAAAATCTCTCAAAAAATAAAAAAACTATAGCTCTCAGAACATGGACACATTAAAACATATTTTTTTTGTTTCAAAAATGCTATTATTGTGTAAAACTTTAATAAATAAGAAAAAGTATACATATTAGGTATCGCCACGTCTGTAACAATCTGCTCTATAAAAATGTCACTTGACTGAACCCCTCAGGTGAACGCTGTAAAAATAAATAAATAGAAACTGTGCTAAAACAACCAATTTTTTGGTCACCTTGCCCCATAAAGTGTTATAATGAATGATCAAAAAATCATATGTACCCAAAAATAGTAGCAATTAAACTGGCACCTTATCCCCTAGTTTCCAAAATGGGATAACTTCTTGGGAGTTTCTACTGTAAGGGTGCATCAGGGGGATTCAAATGGGACATGGCATCTAAAAACCATGTGGAGTTCCTTTTCTTCTGCGCCCTGCCGTGTGCCCATACAGCAGTTTATGACCACATGTGGGGTGTTTCTTTAAACCGCAGAATCTGGGTAATAAATATTGAGTTTTGTTTGGCTGTTAACCATCGATGTGTTAAAGAAAAAATTGGATTAAAATGGAAAATCAGCCAAAAAAGTGAAATTTGATCTCCATTTTCCTTTAATTCTTGTGGAACGCCTAAAGGGTTAACAAAGTTTGTAAAATCGGTTTTAAGTAACTTGAGGGGTGTAGTTTCTACAATGAGGTCTTTTATGGGGGTATCCACTATGTAGGCCCCACAAAGTGACTTCAGACCTGAACTGGTCCTTAAAAAGTGGGTTTTGGCAATTTTCTTAAAAATTTGAAGAATTGCTTCTAAACTTCTAAGCCTTCTAACGTCCTAAAAAAATAAAATGACATTTCCAAAATGATGCCAACATAAAGTAGACATATGGGGAATGTTAAGTAATAAATATTTTATGAGGTATCACTTTCTGTTTTAAAAGCAGAGAAATTGAAATTTAGAAAATTGCGAATTTTTCAACATTTTGGGTAAATTTGGGATTTTTTTCATAAATAAAGGTGAAATATATTGACTCAAATTTATGACTATCATGAAGTACAATGTGTCACGAGAAAACATTCTCTGAATGACTTGGATAAGTAAAGGCGTTCAAAAGTTATTACCACATAAAGTGAGATATGTCAGTTTTGCAAAATTAGGCCTGGTCAGGAAGGGGGCAAATGGCCCAGATGGCAAGTGGTTAAGTGCTAAAAATACAGTCTGACACTCAGCACCCCCACAGATCAGCTGTTTGAGGAGACAGCAAGTGCTGTTCACTGCTGCTGTCCCTCCCTCCTGTCCCCCGCCGCTGTCTGCGATGCATCCACAGTTTTATCTGTGGCTTGTGTTGCTGGGTCCTGATGCATGCTGTCCCAACGACATCACCGCTCCTGCTCTGGGTCTCACATGATCACGTCATCATGCGAGACCCAGCGCAGGAGGTTGCAGTGATGTCATTGCGGGTTCTTGCACTGTTCTAATGCCTCACAGACTTGAGGCCTAGCGGCTTGAGGTTTGTGAAGTTGGGCGGCCATTTGTGCATACCCCTTTATGAATAGTAAGCTGGCGCCCTAGGCGGGTGACTACCCTCGCTTATCGATCGTTCTGGCCTAATTCAGAACACATTACAGCAGGAGGTACAACAGGAGAGGACTACAACTCCCAGCATGTCCATGCAGTTATTATGTGTTATCAGAGTGCATTATAGAAGGAGGTATAAGAGTAGAGGACTACAACTCCCAGCATATCCAGGGTGTTGTAATGTACTCTGATATTACATAATAATGGCCTGAACATGCTGAGAGTTGTAGTCCTCACCTCTTATACATCCTCTTGTAATGTACTTTATTACATAACAAACTGGGAGTTGTAGTCCTCTCCTCATACCTCATCTTGTAATGTACTCTGATATTACATAACAGGAGGTGTAAGAGGAGAGGACTGCAACTTCCAGCATTTCCCTGGCACTTTCATTGAATCCATCCTTCTTCACATGCATGGCTGGTCTTCTTCATTACTTTACTGCTGAGCTTCGCCTCCTATTCTGGTCACATGATGGGAGGTCATCACAGGTCCTTCATCCCCTCTTCTCTGCTGAGCTCCGCCCCTGTTCTGGTCACATGATGGTGAGTTAGCTTCGCCTCCTGTATCTGACATTATCAAAGGTCCTACAGCTCCACTAGAAGAGTGCTGCTGGTGTCCGGAGCTGTCAACACTAGGGTAATGATTTCTCTTATATGTGAGGGAGAGGACTGCTTTTCAGCTGTCCGCCGCCGGTTTCAGCTAAACAGCAGTACTGAAACAGTGTGCCCCTTAGACAATGAGGGCACTGGGCAATTCTCCCAAAATGTTGAGAGATTAACCTTCTGCATGGATGAACCAGACACTAGTGCCTGATGCAACAGAATAGATACTTCTGCCACTAATGACCATACTGTGGTGTGCTGGCACACTGGAATATTGTGCAAAATGGGCCTTTACATCTGGCCATATGTTACTGCCACCATTATGCTGCCGCCACCCTCCTGATGCCACCCGCCAGCTGCCTCTACTGCCATTCCTACAAAGGGGCTTCTTGGCCTACTGGTATGCACATGTTACATTTTTACAAGGATATGCATGCCACTGACTCTTGCTATCAAACTACTGTTGTTGGGTTCTGTTACTACTTGTGCTGTATGCCACTGTTGCTGCCTCCTCACTCTGTCATGGCGCCACTACTGTCACTGCTACTGCTTCCACCCTCCGCACTCTTTCCTGGGGCCACTATTGTCACTGCCATTGCTGCTAAAGCCACCTTCCCCACTCTGTCATGGGGCCACTATTGAAATATTGGTGCACTGCACAGTTATATAGTTGATGATAAATTTAGCAGAGTCCTACACTCTCCCTCCACTCTCCCTTCAGTTTAAAATCCAAGCCTTCACACTGAGATTGGGCCACCAAGTGGATAGAATATGATTAGGGTCTTTGCTAATATTATTATTTTGCTATATTGGTTATCACATCCACATAATTTCTATCTTGTGTAGGATGTTTATTGTGGTACTTGTGGTCCGCTGCGGGCATCCTCCACTGTATGCATTTTTGCTGGGGATCGCCATTAGCAACAGGCCACAAGTTCAGGATCTGTTCCCCTATATATATATGCACAACTGCATATGGGTTTGAGCATTTCCTGCCTGTGTAACACCACACCATTTTTTATTTTTTTTGTAGAAAGAATATGATTAGGCAGATTAGCCTGGGTCTACCTGATTTATTGTAATTTGTGACAAATTAATTCGGAACTAATCAAACTCCTTGTTGAACCTCGGCAAAGCTGCCGAATCGAATTTTTCAATACTTCGCACATCTCTAGTTTTGATCATGTCATCCCTTTCACTTCTTTCCTACAAGCTATAAAAAGTTAAGGAAACCTGTCACCGGTATTTTGTGTATAGAGCTGAGGACATGGGTTGCTATATGGCCGCTAGCACATCCGCAATATCCAGTCCCCATAGCTCTGTGTGCTTTTATTGTGTAAAAAAAAACTATTTGATACATATGCAAACTAACCAGAGATGAGTCCTGTCCCTGACTTATCTCAGAGACAGGACTCATTTCAAGTTAATTTGCATATGTATCAAATAGTTTTTTTTACACAATAAAAGCACACAGAGCTATGGGGACTGGATATTGCGGATGTGCTAGCGGCCATCTAGCAACCCATGTCCTCAGCTCTATACACAAAATACCGGTGACAGGTTCCCTTTAAGTTATTGTTAGGGATTTAGCCAGTTGCTATCCTGCTGTGTTTCCCTCTCCCCCTAGCAGCTTCCTCACTTTCCACTGCATCAATGGTGGGTAACACAGTTCTAAAATGAACACACACTCCTTCTCTTTATGCATATCCTCTCCTATCATGTGGTTGAGTGTGATGGACTTATGTCTGTTTTTATCTATACTAACTATATATCAATGTGGCTATGTAATTTATGTCAAATGAACATGGCTATGCCATTCAAACAGTTCTTAAATTATGTGTTTTATTTTGTTATTTTTTTCTTATGAAATTTCTTTTACATAGTAACATAGTTTCTAATCCTGAAAAAAGACATCCATCCATCCAGTTTAGCCTGTTATCCTGGAATTGATCCAGAGGAAGCCAAAAAAACCCATGAGGTATAAGCCAATTTTCCTCATTCTAGGGGAAAACAATTATTTCCCAACTTCAATCATGCCATCAGAATTACTCCCTGGATCAACAACCCTTCTCCACAAAATCTAATAACTACGGATGTAGTAGAGTTAACACACATGCTTTATGAGACATGTTATCTAAACTAAATGTGTTGAGCAAACACCTTCAATTGCTTTTCAATGGCTTTTGTTTCAAGATAACGTGATGAGTTAAGTAATTTGAGTTAAAAATTTGTGTGTTAACCCTGCTACATCTGTATAACCTGTAATATCATTACAATCCAGAAAAACATCCAGGCCCCTCTAGAACTCTTTTAGTGAGTTCACTATCACCACTTTATCTGGAGGAGAGTTCTATAGTTGCACTTCTCCTACAGTATAGAATCCTCTTCTATGTTTGTGTAGAAACCTTCTTTCCTCCAGACGCAGAGGATGTCCCCTCGTCACAGTCCTGGGTATAAATAGATCATGGGAGATATCTCTGTACTGACCACTGCTTGGCAGCAGCTGCCTGACACTGGTTTCTACAGTTAGGTTTGCTGTCCACTAAAATTCCTAAGACCTTTTCCATGTCAGTGTTACCCAGCGTTTTATCATTTAGTATGTACAGGTAACTTGCAATATTCCTTCCCATGTGCATAACCTTACATTTGTCAGTGTTAAACCTCATGTACCACTTCTCTGCCCAAGCTTCTATTCAAACCAAATCCATCTGTAGTAGTATACTGTCCTCTTCAGTGTTAATTACTTTAAAACGTTTAGTGTAATCTACAAAAAATTATATTTTACTGTGCAAGCCTTCTACAAGATCATTAATAAATATATTGAAGAGAATAGGGCCCAATACTGACCCCTGAGGTACCCTACTGATGACATGATATCATTGAGCCAGTTACTTACCCACATACTGACATTTTCCCCCAATTCAAGCACTCTCATTTTATCTACTAACCTTGTATGTGGACAGTATCAAATGCTTTGGAGAAGTCAAGATTTATAACATGACTCACCGCAGTCTAGAACTTACCTCCTTATAGAAACTGATTAAATTAGTTTAACACAACATATTTCTCATGAAGACGTGCTGATATGGCATTATTCGCTTATTTTCGTTGAGATATTCCAAAGTAGCATCTCTTAGAAAACCCTCAAACAAGTTTACCCACAACAGATGTTAAAGTTGCCCGCCTATTGTTTCCAAGCTCTGTTTTTAAACACCTTTTTGAATATTGGCACCAAATTGGCTAAGCGCCAATCCTGTGGAATCCTCCCTGTCAGTATAGAGTCCTTAAATATCAGAAATAAAGGTTTGTCTTTTGCACAACTTAATTCTCTTAGGATATGGTGATGTATGCCATCTGGACCTAGTTATTGTCTATTTTAATCTTTCTAAGACACCTCTGCCTTTCTTCCTGGGTCAGGCAGACCACTTTTAATGGGGAGTTCACTTTGAGCTTTATAAAAAAAAAACTGACATACAGGTAGTAAAACATTTGGAAATAATCTGACTTCTGAATGCAATGTTTGGGACCAGAACATTTCAAGTGGATACGTGACTTTATGTTAAAGTCTATAACTGATCTGACTAAATGATGGCTTGCAAGCTATTCAATTATTTCAACACTAAAATGATATAAAACAATTTGTGACATAATGTCTTGCAATTTTTATTTCAGAATAGCATCCATAAAACTTCATATAAAAAGCAGTAGGTCTTTCAATTCCAAAGCAATTTAAGACAAACATAAAAAGTATAAGAGGTAGACAAAAGGCATGTCAGCGAAGGAGTGCAACATACAGTATGACCCATATCAAGTGCTCACACTGAGCAGCAGAATATTGTCTTGTATTTTAAAAGATAAGAGCTCATACACATACAATATGCAATACAATACAGTAGATGCTTAGGCAGGGTGATAACTCTCCATAAAGAAACCAGCTCTGTATGGAGACTTGGTGGTAATGCTCCTTGGGAAAAAATATGCAAAAAGTTATTTCCCAAATAAAGAGAAAGATCTCGCTTGCGCCCCCTACTGGAAATGGCTCCCTATGATTCAGCCTTCACATCATTAGTATGGAGTAGGATACTGGCTGGATGAGTGTGATGCTTTGAACACAGCTTAGTCAGGGGGATGCCTGTTTGTATATTTTTTCCAATGGAGCATTGCCAATAAGTCTCCATACACGGCTGGTCTTGTTTCGCCCAGTTGACAGACTTTGAGAGGCTCTGCATCAATGAGAGAAGCAGGGTTATTGTTCTGACAAGTTGCCTACCATCTAGCCCATTCTGGAAGCAATGGTTATGTTAGGGCAGGCACACATGATGAACACACTCCGGGCGGCCCCGACAGTCCACCAATAGAGAGCATCATTTGATGTGTTTAAAAAAGCACAAACAGCTCCACAGTTTCGTTGCCCACCATTCAGACACAGGTGGCACCTTTATTGCAGACCCTTGTCACTGTCCGAATCATTTCTGGATACTTAGCAGAAGGAATTTACTGTAATGGTGCTCATTATATGTCCTGCATGCCAGCCACTATCATCCTGGTTTGCAGTGGTGTTGTGGACAAGAAATCTGGACTGCTATGGAACTGTATCGTCTTTAACAATGAATCCAGGTTCTATTTGGGATCCAATGACAGTCATTTTTAAAGGGGTATTCCGGTGAAGTAACTTATTTTTTGAAAAACTGCATTAAGGCTACAAGCTGTGACCCAACCAGAACCCATACCTATACATATAGCCAGAGTTTCAATTTATCTTGCAATCTATTAGTCTAGCTCCTGTGTGAGCCTACCACACACTGTATCATGGCTCCTGACTTCCCTCACAAAACTTCAAAGACTACAATCCCCACAATGCTTAGCTTTCCTGCTGTGAGTGTTGATGTCTATTGATTGGCTGCCCTACAGTCCAGCCACGCCCCCTCTTATCAGTAATCACCAACACACTGACACGCCCTCTGTTTCACAAGACATTTAGCTAGAGAATTGATAGCAACACACTGAGCATGCTCGACCTAAGAAGGGCTCAGAACTACAGGTCGATGCCATGGTAATTTATGAGGAAACAACGTGGGTAGCAGAGGAAGAAAAATACTTTTAAAACTACTGAACGGTAAATATGTGAAATTTACATTATATTAGGTAATTATTGATGATGAATTAGTCTAAAACATGAGTTATATTTATGGTAACTGGAATGCCCCTTTAAATATGGAGGCCTCATGTTGAGCGCTTCAATCCTGCCTTTGCTGTGGAGAGACATACTGCTAGTGTGATGATTCAAATTTTCCCCCTGTTTCACACCCTCTTGCTGTATTTTTAAAAAGTGGGCAAGACATAGGCTGGAGGAGGGTAAAACCTCCACAGTCAACACATTTAACAATATGTGTGCCAGAAAACTGGTGCACTTTACACTAAAATCTATTGGAGCAGAGTTTAGTTCTGCACCAATTATGGCACATTAAGACTTGTATATACAATGCCGGTCTTAATAAATCTCCCTCTAGGTTTTTTCCTTCCCACTTTTAGTGAAGTCTGTGCGTACCATTCCACTCATTGGAACAAATGCAGTTACACATGTACAAATAATGGTCCCCATTTTTATTTTTTAGGACATCCAAAGTCCATTCACAGGGCTTGAATCAAGTAGATAGTAACCAGTGCAACAAATGTACCTCAGAGAGATGAGAGTAAGAAAAGTCCTTAGGACTGTGATATGTATGCTCATTAGGGAAGCATGTATTGGAATGGCTTTGGGCATGCAGTGAGGCAAAAGTGAAATAATTCTATGCAACCTTTGTGCCAAAATTGCCTGTGTCCTCAGGAGGTAATAAAGTTCTGCCTAATGTTGAAAGTCCCATGGGATGAATGCTAGGAAGTGATAGCTGACGGGTGAGCGTTGGACACATTTGTCTTGGCCTCTGACAGCAATACAACCTGTACTGCCCTGAAGACAGCCGGGCCACTAATGCTCAATTACTCATTATACAGTACTGTATGTTTCAATTTGGTTAGGATGAAAAATGTCATTAGGACAAAATTTAGCATGTGATTATTGTAGGCTATGTCACAGCTATTCTATCCTGCTGATTTCACATCTTATATCTTAATGAGGATATACAAACGTTCAGTGGAGTGAATACAGTTCACGGAAGCAATATAGCACAATTCACAAAAGCATTATTCTGTGGCATGCAACAAATGGAAGTTACAAAGTATTACTAACAAACATGCCTATTTCTATTACTATATTTAATTTTTCATCATCCTAATTATATTTTACTGCCTGAGTTAGCAATATAAAGATGTCATAAAAACATCTGCTGGTTCTCAGAATAGTCATTTGCATCAATAGATCATGTCAAATGAATGTTTTAGTGCTTGTTGTTATAAATGTAAAAAAATAAATATATACTTCTCAGAGAAAATAGAACATTTGGTTACATTTCCTGAATTTTAATTAACAACTAAAGCATCTCCACAGAAACATATTAAATATGGCGCAGTGGAGTTGGAGAAATCTAATATATGATAAACATTATTTTTTTAATCACATTTGTTAGGTGGTGGAAAAGATGAGCAGCTAAAACAAATCAAATACACAAGCTTACACTTAGCAGCCACAACGTTAAACCACCTGCCTAATACTGTAGGTCACTCTTCTGAAACCATCACCTTGGGTACAAAAATATTTTGCCTCACTGCTGGAATTTTACTTTTAATAACCTGTAGTTTTGGGTTCAGGTCCCCAATGTTTATCTCCACTAGAGAAAGAATTTTGTCCACGCAATGGCCCACATTTACTAATCTACGTGCACTTAGATTTTGGTTTAAACTGTGCCATGTGTTGTGACACGATTTAGGGAAATTCATTAAGTGGCTTAAAGGGGTTGTCCGGGATTGAGGACGTTGTTCCATTAGTACAAGACAGACATACATATAACATACAACCATGTCCTACCTTTTCTATATGTTTCTGAAGCCCCATTGTCTTATAGGAAATTCTTTGCGGGAAGTGAGTTATTGTAAACAAAAGAGCCTTTGCCCTGCGCAATTTAGCGCAGCGCAAAGGAGAGCATCGGAGCATGAACTGCTCCGATGCTCAAGTCAGGGGGGCTTCCTGGGTGAAAATAGAGGTTTGTCCGGGTTCAGCTATGAACCCGGATAACCACTTTAACTGAAAAGTGCATCTCTCTGCAGGGAAGGGCCATGAACTAGTATATGAAATTTGTGTCCAAGTTTTGCCATAATTCTGGCCTAAACTTTTTTTATCAATCTAAGCCATCCAATAGTTGGTCTAAAGGGTCTAACTTTGCATCAAATTTATCATCCACTGTGATAAATCTGATGCATGTCTAGACAGCCTGGTTAACTTTATGCCATCTATAAGATTAGTAAATCTGTCTCAATACCTGCAGAACAGCTGATTGGAGGGGTTTCAGCATGTCTTCCCTCACCAATCAGATAGTGATGGCCTATCCTGAGGAGACTTGTAAAGGGTTGGCCACAGGGGCGTCGTTAGGTCAAAACATTCGGGGCTGGAGCCCCGGTTGTTTTGTCCAGTGCCCCGAATGCAGGGCCGGCGGCCCGTGGCGCCGCCTCCTAGCTAATTTATTCACTTCACTTGCCTCTGTGTAATATCGCACAGGCACACTGGCAGAGGCATCATCAAGCGAAGTGCGCATGCGCCATCTTCCAGTGCACCTCGTTTGACGATGTCTCTGCCAGTGCGCCTGTAAGAGATTACACAGAGGCAAGTGAAGTGAATAAATTAGCTAGGAGGCGGCGCTGGGCGGGGAGGGGATCTGTGGATGACACTTAGGGGGATCTGTGGATGACATTTATAGGGATCTGTGGTGGATGACACTTAGGGGGATCTGTGGATGACATTTATGGGGATCTGTGGTGGATGACACTTATGGGGGATCTGTGGATGACACTTATGGGGGATCTGTGGATGACACTTATGGGGGATCTGTGGATGACATTTATGGGGGATCTGTGGATGACACTTATGGGGGATCTGTGGATGACACTTATGGGGATCTGTGGATGACACTGATGGGGATCTGTGGATGACACTTATGGGGATCTGTGGATGACACTGATGGGGATCTGTGGATGACACTAATGGGGGAATCCCTGGATGACACTTATGGGGATCTGTGGATGGCACAGTTATGGATGATCTATGAGGTTGCCCAGATGGCTTGGCCCTTCACTGTAGTTATTAACCCCATTCAGCAGTTCCCCATTCACTGAAGGAGGGACTGCTGAAAGGGGTTAATAACTACTGTGAAGGACCCTCCCCGGTGGTGATGAGGGCGTGGTTTCATGGGGTGGGGGCATGGCTTCACATGGGCTTGTGCCCCGGATCTCTTCAGACTCTAGCAACGCCCCTGGTTGGCCAACTCCTTTAAGCTAATGTACCAGTCCAATATAGGGGAGGCAAGCAGAGGAGTTTTTGTGAAGTGAGGTTGAAGGCTCCGTGCAAAAGCAGCAGGATGTAGATTGGGGCTCATTGTTTTATAGGATTCTGTTAGATCCTAAAATATTATGTGAACAAGAAATGTCAACGTAAGGGTTGAGCACAGAACTATATTATCACTTTGAACAACCTACAAATTGTATGGGGTTCTAATGTGGCACCCTTGGAGGTTTATAATGTACTGTACCTCTTTATGCCTTTGATGTCACACTGAGATATACAGCACTAATGTATTTTCCTGTCAGTTGCCATATATATCCAACAGAAAACAATCGTGGCATGCACCTTTGGGAGAATACATTTTAATATCCGAAGGCACAATACAATTTAGTGAAGGACTTAGTGCGCCTCCATATAGGCTTTCTTCACATGGCTTAGTTGCATACAAAAGGCCTACCTGAAAAGCTCCAATTATCATGCTTGTGGGTAGAGTTGAGCGAACACCTGGATGTTCGGGTTCGAGAAGTTCGGCCGAACTTCCCGGAAATGTTCGGGATCCGAACCCGATCCGAACTTCGTCCCGAACCCGAACCCCATTGAAGTCAATGGGGACCCGAACTTTTGGGCACTAAAAAGGCTGTAAAACAGCCCAGGAAAGAGCTAGAGGGCTGCAAAAGGCAGAAACATGTAGGTAAATCCCCTGCAAACAAATGTGGATAGGGAAATGAATTAAAATAAAAATTAAAAAAATAAAGATGAACCAATATCAATTGGACAGAGGTCCCATAGCAGAGAATCTGGCTTCACGTCAGCAGAGAATCAGTCTCTTCATGCCATAGCAAAGAATCTGGCTTCATGTCAGCAGAGAATCAGTCTCTTCATGCCATAGCAGAGAATCTGGCTTCATGTCAGCGCAGAATCAGTCTTCATGTCATAGCAGAGAATCAGGCTTCACGTCACCCACCACTGGAACAGGCCACTGTCACACATTTAGGCCCCGGCACCCAGACAGAGGAGAGCGGTCCCGTAACAGAGAATCTGGCCTTATGTCAGCGCAGAATCTGTCTTCATGTCATAGCAGAGAATAAGGCTTCACGTCACCCACCACTGGAACAGGCCACTGTCACACATTTAGGCCCAGGCACCCAGGCAGAGGAGAGAAGTCCCGTAACAGAGAATCTGGCCTTATGTCAGCGCAGAATCTGTCTTCATGTCATAGCAGAGAATCAGGCTTCACGTCACCCACCACTGGAACAGGCCACTGTCACACATTTAGGCCCTGGCACCCAGACAGAGGAGAGTGGTCCCGTAACAGAGAATCTGGCCTTATGTCAGCGCAGAATCTGTCTTCATGTCATAGCAGAGAATCAGGCTTCACGTCACCCACCACTGGAACAGGCCACTGTCACACATTTAGGCCCAGGCACCCAGGCAGAGGAGAGAGGTCCCGTAACAGAGAATCTGGCCTTATATCAGCGCAGAATCTGTCTTCATGTCATAGCAGAGAATCAGGCTTCACGTCACCCACCACTGGAACAGGCCACTGTCACACATTTAGGCCCCGGCACCCAGACAGAGGAGAGCGGTCCCGTAACAGAGAATCTGGCATTATGTCAGCGCAGAATCTGTCTTCATGTCATAGCAGAGAATCAGGCTTCACGTCACCCACCACTGGAACAGGCCACTGTCACACATTTAGGCCCAGGCAGAGGAGAGAGGTCCCGTAACAGAGAATCTGGCCTTATGTCAGCGCAGAATCTGTATTCATGTCATAGTAGAGAATCAGGCTTCACGTCACCCACCACTGGAACAGGCCACTGTCACACATTTAGGCCCAGGCACCCAGGCAGAGGAGAGAGGTCCCGTAACAGAGAATCTGGCCTTATGTCAGCGCAGAATCTGTCTTCATGTCATAGCAGAGAATCAGGCTTCACGTCACCCACCACTGGAACAGGCCACTGTCACACATTTAGGCCCAGGCACCCAGGCAGAGGAGAGAGGTCCCGTAACAGAGAATCTGGCCTTATGTCAGCGCAGAATCTGTATTCATGTCATAGCAGAGAATCAGGCTTCACGTCACCCACCACTGGAACAGGCCACTGTCACACATTTAGGCCCCGACACCCAGACAGAGGAGAGAGGTCCCGTAACAGAGAATCTGGCCTTATGTCAGCGCAGAATCTGTATTCATGTCATAGCAGAGAATCAGGCTTCACGTCATCCACCACTGGAACAGGCCACTGTCACACATTTAGGCCCCGGCACCCAGACAGAGGAGAGCGGTCCCGTAACAGAGAATCTGGCCTTATGTCAGCGCAGAATCTGTCTTCATGTCATAGCAGAGAATCAGGCTTCACGTCACCCACCACTGGAACAGGCCACTGTCACACATTTAGGCCCAGGCACCCAGGCAGAGGAGAGAGGTCCCGTAACAGAGAATCTGGCCTTATGTCAGCACAGAATCTATCTTCATGTCATAGCAGAGAATCAGGCTTCACGTCACCCACCACTGGAACAGGCCACTGTCACACATTTAGGCCCAGGCACCCAGGCAGAGGAGAGAGGTCCCGTAACAGAGAATCTGGCCTTATGTCAGCGCAGAATCTGTATTCATGTCATAGCAGAGAATCAGGCTTCACGTCACCCACCACTGGAACAGGCCACTGTCACACATTTAGGCCCAGGCACCCAGGCAGAGGAGAGAGGTCCCGTAACAGAGAATCTGGCCTTATGTCAGCGCAGAATCTGTATTCATGTCATAGCAGAGAATCAGGCTTCACGTCACCCACCACTGGAACAGGCCACTGTCACATATTTAGGCCCAGGCACCCAGGCAGAGGAGAGAGGTCGCGTAACAGAGAATCTGGCTTCATGTCAGCACAGAATAAGTCTTCATGTCATAGCAGAAAATCAGGCTTCACGTCACCCACCACTGGAACAGGCCACTGCCAAGCATTTAGGCCCCGGCACCCAGACAGAGGAGAGGTTCATTCAACTTTGGGTTGTCCCGCAATATAATGGTAAAATGAAATTAAAAATAGTATTGAATGAGGAAGTGCCCTGGAGTAGAATAATATATTGTTAAGGGGAGGTAGTTAATATCTAATCTGCACAAGGGATGGACAGGTCCTGTGGGATCCATGCCTAGTTCATTTTTATGAACGTCAGCTTGTCCACATTGGCTGTAGACAGGCGGCTGCGTTTGTCTGTAATGACGCCCCCTGCCGTGCTGAATACACGTTCAGACAAAACGCTGGCCGCCGGGCAGGCCAGCACCTCCAAGGCATAAAAGGCTAGCTCTGGCCACGTGGACAATTTGGAGACCCAGAAGTTGAATGGGGCCGAACCATCAGTCAGTACGTGGAGGGGTGTGCACAGGTACTGTTCCACCATGTTAGTGAAATGTTGCCTCCTGCTAACACGTTCCGTATCAGGTGGTGGTGCAGTTAGCTGTGGCGTGGTGACAAAACCTTTCCACATCTCTGCCATGCTAACCCTGCCCTCAGAGGAGCTGGCCGTGACACAGCTGCGTTGGCGACCTCTTGCTCCTCCTCTGCCTTCGCCTTGGGCTTCCACTGGTTCCCCTGTGACATTTGGGAATGCTCTCAGTAGCGCGTCTACCAACGTGCGCTTGTACTCGCGCATCTTCCTATCACGCTCCAGTGTAGGAAGTAAGGTGGGCACATTGTCTTTGTACAGGGGATCCAGCAGGGTGGCAACCCAGTATTCCGCACATGTTAAAATGTGGGCAACTCTGCTGTCGTTGCGCAGGCACTGCAGCATGTAGTCGCTCATGTGTGCCAGGCTGCCCAGAGGTAAGGACAAGCTGTCCTCTGTGGGAGGCGTATCGTCATCGTCCTGTGTTTCCCCCCAGCCACGCACCAGTGATGGGCCCGAGCTGCTTTGGGTGCATCCCCGCTGTGAACATGCTTCATCCTCATCCTCCTCCACCTCCTCCTCATCCTCGTCCTCCTCGTCCTCCAGTAGTGGGCCCTCTCTGGCCACATTTGTACCTGGCCTCTGGTGTTGCAAAAAACCTCCCTCTGAGTCACTTTGAAGAGACTGGCCTGAAAGTGCTAAAAATGACCCCTCTTCCTCCTCTTCCTCCTGGGCCACCTCCTCTTCCATCATCGCCCTAAGTGTTTTCTCAAGGAGACATAGAAGTGGTATTGTAACGCTGATAACGGCGTCATCGCCACTGGCCATGTTGGTGGAGTACTCGAAACAGCGCAACAGGGCACACAGGTCTCGCATGGAGGCCCAGTCATTGGTGGTGAAGTGTGTCTGATCCGCAGTGCGACTGACCCGTGCGTGCTGCAGCTGAAACTCCACTATGGCCTGCTGCTGCTCGCACAGTCTGTCCAGCATATGCAAGGTGGAGTTCCACCTGGTGGGTACGTCGCATATGAGGCGGTGAGCGGGAAGGCCAAAGTTACGCTGTAGCGCAGACAGGCGAGCAGCGGCAGGGTGTGAACGCCGGAAGCGCGAACAGACGGCCCGCACTTTATGCAGCAGCTCTGACATGTCGGGGTAGTTGCGAATGAACTTCTGCACCACCAAATTCAGCACATGCGCCAGGCAAGGGATGTGCGTCAAACCGGCAAGTCCCAGAGCTGCAACGAGATTTCGCCCATTATCGCACACCACCAGGCCGGGCTTGAGGCTCACCGGCAGCAACCACTCGTCGGTCTGTTGTTCTATACCCCGCCACAACTCCTGTGCGGTGTGGGGCCTGTCCCCCAAACATATGAGTTTCAGAATGGCCTGATGACGTTTACCCCGTGCTGTGCTGAAGTTGGTGGTGAAGGTGTGTGGCTGACTGGATGAGCAGGTGGAAGAAGAGGAGGAGGAGGAAGCTGAGTAGGAGGAGGAGGAGACAGGAGGCAAAGAATGTTGCCCTGCGATCCTTGGCGGCGGAAGGACGTGCGCCAAACAGCTCTCCGCCTGGGGCCCAGCCTCCACTACATTTACCCAGTGTGCAGTTAGGGAGATATAGCGTCCCTGGCCGTGCTTACTGGTCCACGTATCTGTGGTTAGGTGGACCTTGCCACAGATGGCGTTGCGCAGTGCACACTTGATTTTATCGGACACTTGTTTGTGCAGGGAAGGCACGGCTCTCTTGGAGAAGTAGTGGCGGCTGGGAACAACATACTGTGGGACAGCAAGTGACATGAGCTGTTTGAAGCTGTGTGTGTCCACCAGCCTAAATGACAGCATTTCATAGGCCAGTAGTTTAGAAATGCTGGCATTCAGGGCCAGGGATCGAGGGTGGCTAGGTGGGAATTTACGCTTTCTCTCAAATGTTTGTGAGATGGAGAGCTGAACGCTGCCGTGTGACATGGTTGAGATGCTTGGTGACGCAGGTGGTGGTGTTGGTGGTACATCCCATGTTTGCTGGGCGGCAGGTGCCAACATTCCTCCAGAGGCGGAGGAAGAGGCCGAGGCGGTGGCAGCAGCAGAAGAGGCCGAGGCAGCAGCAGCAGAAGAGGTAGCAGGGGGAGCCTGAGTGACTTCTTTGTTTCTAAGGTGTTTACTCCACTGCAGTTCATGCTTTGCATGCAGGTGCCTGGTCATGCAGGTTGTGCTAAGGTTCAGAACGTTAATGCCTCGCTTCAGGCTCTGATGGCACAGCGTGCAAACCACTCGGGTTTTGTCGTCAGCACATTGTTTGAAGAAGTGCCATGCCAGGGAACTCCTTGAAGCTGCCTTTGGGGTGCTCAGTCCCAGATGGCGGCGGTCAGTAGCAGGCGGAGTCTCTTGGCGGCGGGTGTTCTGATTTTGCCCACTGCTCCCTCTTTTGCTACGCTGTTGGCTCGGTCTCACCACTGCCTCTTCCTCCGAACTGTGAAAGTCAGTGGCACGACTTTCATTCCATGTGGGGTCTAGGACCTCATCGTCCCCTGCATCGTCTTCCACCCAGTCTTGATCCCTGACCTCCTGTTCAGTCTGCACACTGCAGAAAGACGCAGCAGTTGGCACCTGTGTTTCGTCATCATCAGAGACGTGCTGAGGTGGTATTCCCATGTCCTCATCATCAGGAAAAATAAGTGGTTGTGCGTTAGTGCATTCTATCTCTTCCACCCCTGGGGAAGGGCTAGGTGGATGCCCTTGGGAAACCCTGGCAGCAGAGTCTTCAAACAGCATAAGAGACTGCTGCATAACTTGAGGCTCAGACAGTTTCCCTGATATGCATGGGGGTGATGTGACAGACCGATGGGCTTGGTTTTCATGCGCCATCTGTGCGCTTTCTGCAGAAGACTGGGTGGGAGATAATGTGAACGTGCTGGATCCACTGTCGGCCACCCAATTGACTAATGCCTGCACCTGCTCAGGCCTTACCATCCTTAGAACGGCATTGGACCCCACCAAATATCGCTGTAAATTCTGCTGGCTACTGGGACCTGAGGTAGTTGGTTCACTAGGACGTGTGGCTGTGGCAGAACGGCCACGTCCTCTCCCAGCACCAGAGGGTCCACTAACACCACCACGACCGTGTCCACGTCCGCGTCCCTTATTAGATGTTTTCCTCATTGTTCCCGTTCACCACAATTTTGAGAATGGCAAATTTGGGAATGTTTTTTCAACCCAGAAAAAAAAGTGTGCTTTTACGGTCACTACAAATAACTTGACCAGCTAAAACAGTACAGATTTGGTTAAATAGAGATGTGAGGCCTGTTTTTTTTTGCGCTGTGTGACAGGTATAGGTTTAATCACAGAATCAGACTTCTATCAGCACGCTAGCGTGTGTCTTAGGTTTTTCTGAATGACACTATCAGTACCTTCTATGTAAGATATTCTTTTTGGGATAGATTTCAAGTAGGCCTCAAATACCAGAAACTAGTTATTTTGAGAATGGCAAATTTGGGAATGGTTTTTCAACCCAGAAAGAAAAGTGTGCTTTTACGGTCACTACAAATAACTTGAGCAGCTAAAACAGTACAGATTTGGTTAAATAGAGATGTGAGGCCTGTTTTTTTTTTGCGCTGTGTGACAGGTATAGGTTTAATCACAGAATCAGACTTCTATCAGCACGCTAGTTTGTGTCTTAGGTATTTCTGAATGACACTATCAGTACCTTCAATGTAAGATATTCTTTTTGGGATAGATTTCAAGTAGGCCTCAAATACCAGAAACTAGTTATTTTGAGAATGGCAAATTTGGGAATGGTTTTTCAACCCAGAAAAAAAAGTGTGCTTTTACGGTCACTACAAATAACTTGACCAGCTAAAACAGTACAGATTTGGTTAAATAGAGATGTGAGGCCTGTTTTTTTTTGCGCTGTGTGACAGGTATAGGTTTAATCACAGAATCAGACTTCTATCTGCACGCTAGCGTGTGTCTTAGGTTTTTCTGAATGACACTATCACTAGCTTCAATGTAAGATATTCTTTTTGGGATAGATTTCAAGTAGGCCTCAAATACCAGAAACTAGTTATTTTGAGAATGGCAAATTTGGGAATGGTTTTTCAACCCAGAAAAAAAAGTGTTCTTTTACGGTCACTACAAATAACTTGACCAGCTAAAACAGTACAGATTTGGTTAAATAGAGATGTGAGGCCTGTTTTTTTTTTGCGCTGTGTGACAGGTATAGGTTTAATCACAGAATCAGACTTCTATCAGCACGCTAGCGTGTGTCTTAGGTTTTTCTGAATGACACTATCAGTACCTTTAATGTAAGATATTCTTTTTGGGATAGATTTCAAGTAGGCCTCAAATACCAGAAACTAGTTTTTTTGAGAATGGCAAATTTGGGAATGGTTTTTCAACCCAGAAAAAAAGTGTGCTTTTACGGTCACTACAAATAACTTGACCAGCTAAAACAGTACAGATTTGGTTAAATAGAGATGTGAGGCCTGGTTTTTTTTTGCGCTGTGTGACAGGTATAGGTTTAATCACAGAATCAGACTTCTATCAGCACGCTAGCTTGTGTCTTAGGTTTTTCTGAATGACACTATCACTAGCTTCAATGTAAAATATTCTTTTTGGGATAGATTTCAAGTAGGCCTCAAATACCAGAAACTAGTTATTTTGAGAATGGCAAATTTGGGAATGGTTTTTCAACCCAGAAAAAAAAGTCTGCTTTTACGGTCACTACAAATAACTTGACCAGCTAAAACAGTACAGATTTGGTTAAATAGAGATGTGAGGCCTGTTTTTTTTTTGCGCTGTGTGACAGGTATAGGTTTAATCACAGAATCAGACTTCTATCAGCACGCTAGCGTGTGTCTTAGGTTTTTCTGAATGACACTATCAGTACCTTCAATGTAAGATATTCTTTTTGGGATAGATTTCAAGTAGGCCTCAAATACCAGAAACTAGTTATTTTGAGAATGGCAAATTTGGGAATGGTTTTTCAACCCAGAAAAAAAAGTCTGCTTTTACGGTCACTACAAATAACTTGACCAGCTAAAACAGTACAGATTTTGTTAAATAGAGATGTGAGGCCTGTTTTTTTTTGCGCTGTGTGACAGGTATAGGTTTAATTACAGAATCAGACTTCTATCTGCACGCTAGCGTGTGTCTTAGGTTTTTCTGAATGACGCTATCACTAGCTTCAATGTAAGATATTCTATTTGAGATAGATTTCAAGTAGGCCTCAAATACCAGAAACTAGTTATTTTGAGAATGGCAAATTTGGGAATGGTTTTTCAACCCAGAAAAAAAAGTGTGCTTTTACGGTCACTACAAATAACTTGACCAGCTAAAACAGTACAGATTTGGTTAAATAGAGATGTGAGGCCTGTTTTTTTTTGCGCTGTGTGACAGGTATAGGTTTAATCACAGAATCAGATTTCTATCAGCACGCTAGCGTGTGTCTTAGGTTTTTCTGAATGACACTATCAGTACCTTCAATGTAAGATATTCTTTTTGGGATAGATTTCAAGTAGGCCTCAAATACCAGAAACTAGTTATTTTGAGAATGGCAAATTTGGGAATGGTTTTTCAACCCAAAAAAAAAAGTGTGCTTTTACGGTCACTACAAATAACTTGAGCAGCTAAAACAGTACAGATTTGGTTAAATAGAGATGTGAGGCCTGTTTTTTTTTTTGCGCTGTGTGACAGGTATAGGTTTAATCACAGAATCAGACTTCTATCAGCACGCTAGCGTGTGTCTTAGGTTTTTCTGAATGACACTATCACTAGCTTCAATGTAAGATATTCTTTTTGGGATAGATTTCAAGTAGGCCTCAAATACCAGAAACTAGTTATTTTGAGAATGGCAAATTTGGGAATGGTTTTTCAACCCAGAAAAAAAAGTGTACTTTTACGGTCACTACAAATAACTTGACCAGCTAAAACAGTACAGATTTGGTTAAATAGAGATGTGAGGCCTGTTTTTTTTTTGCGCTGTGTGACAGGTATAGGTTTAATCACAGAATCAGACTTCTATCTGCACGCTAGCGTGTGTCTTAGGTTTTTCTGAATGACACTATCACTAGCTTCAATGTAAGATATTCTTTTTGGGATAGATTTCAAGTAGGCCTCAAATACCAGAAACTAGTTATTTTGAGAATGGCAAATTTGGGAATGGTTTTTCAACCCAGAAAAAAAAGTGTGCTTTTACGGTCACTACAAATAACTTGACCAGCTAAAACAGTACAGATTTGGTTAAATAGAGATGTGAGGCCTGTTTTTTTTTGCGCTGTGTGACAGGTATAGGTTTAATCACAGAATCAGACTTCTATCTGCACGCTAGCGTGTGTCTTAGGTTTTTCTGAATGACACAATCACTAGCTTCAATGTAAGATATTCTTTTTGGGATAGATTTCAAGTAGGCCTCAAATACCAGAAACTAGTTATTTTGAGAATGGCAAATTTGGGAATGGTTTTTCAACCCAGAAAAAAAAGTGTGCTTTTACGGTCACTACAAATAACTTGACCAGCTAAAACAGTACAGATTTGGTTAAATAGAGATGTGAGGCCTGTTTTTTTTTGCGCTGTGTGACAGGTATAGGTTTAGTCACAGAATCAGATTTCTATCAGCACGCTAGCGTGTGTCTTAGGTTTTTCTGAATGACACTATCAGTACCTTCAATGTAAGATATTCTTTTTGGGATAGATTTCAAGTAGGCCTCAAATACCAGAAACTAGTTATTTTGAGAATGGCAAATTTGGGAATGTTTTTTCAACCCAGAAAAAAAAGTGTGCTTTTACGGTCACTACAAATAACTTGACCAGCTAAAACAGTACAGATTTGGTTAAATAGAGATGTGAGGCCTGTTTTTTTTTGCGCTGTGTGACAGGTATAGGTTTAATCACAGAATCAGACTTCTATCTGCACGCTAGCGTGTGTCTTAGGTTTTTCTGAATGACAATATCACTAGCTTCAATGTAAGATATTCTTTTTGGGATAGATTTCAAGTAGGCCTTAAATACCAGAAACTAGTTATTTTGAGAATGGCAAATTTGGGAATGGTTTTTCAACCCAGAAAAAAAAGTGTGCTTTTACGGTCACTACAAATAACTTGACCAGATAAAACAGTACAGATTTGGTTGAATAGAAATGTCAGGTCTATTTTTTAGGCGCTGGGTGACAGGCTCAACTTGCCCCTGATGTAATATATGGCCAAAAAATAACCACACTGTTGATGGTTAAATGCACTTGGGTGACACAGGCTCAGCCTGCACCAGATGTAGTATATGGCCAAAAAATAATCAGACTGTCGATGGTTAAATGCAGTTCGGTGACACAGGCTCAGCCTGCAGCTGATGTACTATATGGCCAAAAAATAACCAGACTGTTGATGGTTAAATGCACTTCGGTGACACAGGCTCAGCCTGCAGCTGATGTAGGATATAGCACAAAATAACCACACTATCGATGGTTAAATACACTTGGTGATAGCTTGTGCTGGCGCACCACAAGTCACAAAATGGCCGCCGATCACCCCAGAAAAAAAGTGATCTAATAACGCTCTGGGCAGCCTCAAAAAAGTGAGCAAGTCAATAATAGCACTTCAATGATCCACAGCTGCAGATCGATCACAGAATAAAGTCTTTTGGAGGAGTTAATCTGCCTAATCTCGCCCTAACGTCGCAGCTGCAACCTCTCCCTATACTGATCATAGCAGAGTGACGTGCGGCGCTACGTGACTCCAGCTTAAATAGAGGCTGGGTCACATGCTGCACTGGCCAATCACAGCCATGCCAATAGTAGGCATGGCTGTGATGGCCTCTTGGGGCAAGTAGCATGACGCTTGTTGATTGGCTGCTTTGCAGCCTTTCAAAAAGCGCCAAGAAAGCGCCGAACACCGAACCCGAACCTGGACTTTTACGAAAATGTTCGGGTTCGGGTCCGTGTCACGGACACCCCAAAATTCGGTACGAACCCGAACTATACAGTTCGGGTTCGCTCATCCCTACTTGTGGGTTTAAGTACTGTACATTTATGGAAAATGCAGAAAAGTTATGGTAAGCGACAGCCCTCAATAGTACTGTTATTATATGTTTTGTCTCAATCATCATAGTTACAAGAATAGATTAGAATTTATGTAGAATAGATTAAGTACACTTTTCTTTACTGAAATGTAGCATTAAAATTGTTTGCACAGGAAATTATAAAGCAAATGACAGACATATTTGTGATGCTAATGGAATTGATAATTTTCATTGTTTATGAAAAGCACTAAATTGTGTGCCGCTTCATCTGCCAATTGATCGTAAGCGCACTGTTGTATCTGGGATATCACTGTGACTGTGGTTCAATCTCTTTTTAATTAAGACTGAAATGAATTTATTACTTAAAAGTTTGAGTGTAAAACATTTTCTTCTTCCAGAGTTAATCAAAGTCAGTCAAGGTTAACCCCTTCAGGACCCTGCCATTTTTCACATTAAAGGGAACCTGTCATCATCTTTATGCGGACCTCACTGAGGGCAGCATAAAATAGTGACAGAAATGCTGATTTCAGCGGTGTGTCACTCATGAGCTAATAGTAAGTGGTTGCTGAGAACAGCATCATAATCATTCCAGCACAAGCCTTGAAAAGAGTCAAATCTACCTGAGAAGAGTCCTGGTTATTCATAATCTCCTGCTCTCCCCCATCTGCTGATGTTTGGCAGTTCTCTCCTAGACAGAAAGGGAGAAAACTAGGTAGAAGACTGTCAGTCATTAGCAGGTGGGCAGGGAGAGCAGGAATTCATGAATTACCATGACTCTAGTCAGGTGGCCGTGACTCTTTTCTCGGCAACCACTTACTTTTAACTTTTTAATCACAAACCACTGAAATAAACTGACCTGTCTCTACTTTATGCTACCATTAGTATGGGCAGCATAAAGTTGATGACAGGTTCCCTTGAAGGACCAGGCAATTAAAAAAAAATCTGTGTCACTTTATGTGGTGATAACTTTAAAATGCTTTTACTTATCTAAGCCATTCTGAGATTGTTTACTCATCACATATTGTACTTCATGACAGTGGTAAATTTGAGCCAAAATATTTCATATTTATTTATAAAAAAATACCAAATTTACCAAAAATTTAGAAAAATTTGCAATTTTAAAAATTTATATTTCTCTGCTTTTAAAACAGATAGTAATACCTCCTAAAATAGTTATTACTTTAAATTTCCCATATGTCTACTTCATGTTTGGATCCTTTTGTAAATGAAATGTTCTTTTTTTGGGACGTTAGAAGGCTTAGAAATTTAGAAGCAAATCTTTACATTTTAATGAAAAATTCCAAAACCCAATTTTTAAGGACCAATTCAAGTCTGAAGTCACTTTGTGGGGCTTACATAGAAACCACCCATAAATGGCCCCATTTTAGAAACTACACCCCTCAAGGTATACAAAACTGATTTTACAAACTTTGTTAACCCTTTAGGTGTTCCACAAGAATTGATGAAATTACGAATTTCCCTTTTTTGGCAGATTTTCCCTTTTAATCCATTTTTTCCAGTAACTAAGAAAGGGTTAACAGCAAAACAAAACTCTATATTTATTACCCTGATCTGTAGTTTACAGAAACACCCCACATGTGGTCGTAAACTGCGGTACAGACACACGGCAGGGCACAGAAGGTTTTTGAAAGGCAGATTTCACTGGGATAATTTAAAGTTGCCATGTCATATTTGAAGACCCCCTGATGCACCCCTAGAGTAGAAGCTCCAAAAAAGTGCCCCCTTTTTGGAAACTACGGGATAAGATGGCAGTTTTGTTGGTACTATTTTAGTGTACATATGATTTTTGGTTGCTCTATATTGCACTTTTGTGAGGCAAGGTAAAAAATTGCTGTTTCGGCACAGTTTTTATTTTTTGTCATTTACAATGTTCATTTGACAGGTTAGATCATGTGCTATTGTTATAGAGCAGGTTGCTACGGATGCGATAATACCAAATATGACTACTTTTTTGGTTGTTTGTTTCAGTTTTACATAATAAAGTTTTTTTTTTTTTTTATAATTATTTTGTGTCTCCATATACTGAAAGCCATAGTTTTTTTTTGTTTTTAGGTGACTGTCTTATGTAGGGGCTGATTTTTTTTTTAAGCCTGGCCGCGCGGAGGCGAGCGGATCCGTCCAGGCTTATAATGGAAGTCAATGGGGACGGATCCGCTTGAAGATGACACCATATGGCTCAATCTTCAAGCGGATCCGTTCCCCATTGACTTTCAATGTAAAGTCTGAACGGATCCGCTCAGGCTACTTTCTGACTTAGAAAATTTTCTAAGTTATAATGCAGACGGATCCGTTCTGAACGGATGCAAACGTCTGCATTATCGGAGCGGATCCGTCTGATGAAACATCAGACGGATCCGCTCCGAACGCTAGTGTGAAAGTAGCCTTAGGTAGGGTCTCATTTTTTGCAGGATGAGATGACGGTTTAATTGGAATGATTTTGGGGTGCATGTGACTTTTTGATCGCTTGGTATTACACTTTTTGTGATGTAACTTGACAAAAATGGCTTATTTTTTTTTTACACCGTTTTTATATATTTTTTTACAGTGTTCATGTGATATTTTTATACGTATACTTTTATTTATTTATTTAAGTTTTACGCAATAAAACTTAAATAGAGAGCCATATTTTTTTATTATTGGCCTGATTGTTTTATGTAGGGGCTCATTTTTTGCAGGATGAGGTGATGGCTTGATTGGTACTATTTTGGGGGGGGGGGCATAAGCCTTTTTGATCGCTTGGTGTTTCACTTTTTGTGATATAAGGTGACAAAAAAATGATTGTTAAAGCACAGTTTTTATTTTATTTTTTCTACGGGGTTCAGGTGAGGGGGTGGATCATGTGATATTTTTTTTAGAGCCCGTCCTTTCCGACGTGGCAATAACCAATATGTCAGTTTTTTTTTGTTTTTTTTTACAATTTTATGTGTTTTATTTTGGGAATTTTTATTTTTACTTGAAACTTAATTTTTTTATTATGAAAACCCCTTTTTTTTTTTTTTTACTTTTGATTTTCGTCCCACTCTGGGACTTCAACTTCTGGACTTCTGGGGTCTGATCCCCTTTGCAATGTATTACAATGCAACCTATATTCTAATGCATTGGCTGTCAGCTTTTATCTTGACAGCCTGCCTGGGAGACCTAGCCTAAGATCTGTATCTCACAGGCTTCCATAGAAGGCAAGCCCCAATACCTATGAAAGGCATTAGGCTTGCCTTCTCTGCCATCGGGTCCCCGTGCTGCATCAGTACCCTCCGCGAACCCTCTGCATGCCGCAGTCAGATTTTACCACGGCATACAAGGGATTAACACACGGGCATCAGTGTTTTCACCGATGCTGGCAAATGCACCATGGGCCCGGCTATCAGTGACAGCTCCTGCACCCGCCCGATCAGCCCGCCGTACATGTACGGTGCTGGTCCTTAAGTCAGGTCCGCCAGCGCCGTACATGTAAGCCGAGGGTCCTTATGGGGTTAAAGTAGATTGTTTTTCTTAGTATTCTGGTTTCTTCTTCTTTACCTATTTTCTCTTCAAATTCAGTCTATGGAGAAATTTACAGTATCAAACTCAGTGCAACAATTTTCTGCCATCACAAAGTCACAATTTGATGTATCAGTCTTTTTCTTGTGAAAACATTATGCTTTTCTTTTTGCCTCTCAAGAAACTTTTAGTAGAAGGGGTAGAGCTATCGAAGCCAACACATTCATCAAAATGTATTGCTAAAATTTCAGTTTCAGATCAAAGATGTATCAATTTTATGAAGCTTGCACCTCTTAATAAATTTAGCAAATCTTACTTCACCAAACTTTTTTAACACTACTTAGCTGATGAGAATATAGCTCCCATTGTATGATTACTTGAGTGGTAGAAGAATAGATGTTATCACCTACAGTCATTCAGGAACTGACTTCTATGTGAGACCAACCTGAGACGACCATAGTCATTCTCATTCTTCAGTGGCTTTCCTGCATATTTCCACACTATGTTCAATAAGGAAAAATGTATGGTTATTCATTAATTTAAAATCATTTATCCTCAGAACTAAATATTGACAGTATTCCACTTCCAGACCGGGCCATTTGGCCCCTTCCTGACCAGGCCAAATTTTGCAAATCTGACATGTCACTTTATGTGGTAATAACTTTGGAACGCTTTTACTTATCCAAGCCATTCAGAGATTGTTTTCTTGTGACACATTGTACTTCATGTTAAAAGTTGAGTCAATATGTTTTACCTTTACTTATAAAAAAAATCTAAAAGTTAACGAAAATTTGAAAAAATCACTGTTTTATAAATTTTAATCTCTCTGCTTTTAAGACAGTGATACCTCATAAAATATTCATTATTTAACATTCCTCATATGTTATTTTCCAGAAATTTCCAAAGTCAGCTTTTTTAAAGACCAGTTCAGATCTAAAGTCACTTTGTGGGGCTTACATAATAGAACCAACCCATCAATGACCCCATTTTAGTAAGGATACTCCTCAAACTATTCAAAACTGGTTTCAGAAATGTTAACCCTTTAGGTATTCCACAGGAATTAAATCAAAATACAGGTGAAATTTTTTTCCTGGAACACATCAAGGGTTAACAATTAAACTAACCTCAATATTTATTACCCTGATTCTACAGTTTGCAGAAACACCCCATATGTGGTCGTATGGGGACACGGCAGGGCTGAGAAGGCATGGAGCACCATATGGTTTTTGGAGAGCAGATTTTTACTGGAATGGTCTTTGGGCACCATGTTGCATTTGAGGTATCCCCACAGTGAAAACCCCCATAAAATCACCACATTTTGTAAACTACACCACCCAAGGAATTTTTAAATGGGGTAGCGAGCACTTCACTCAACAGGCGTTTCATATAATTTTTAATTCTTGGGTGTGAAAATGAAAAATTTAATTTTTTTTTTTTACAAGAAAATGGTGCTTTAGGCCCAAATTTTCTTTTTCACTAAAGATAACAGGAGAATATCGCCCCACAATTTGCTACACATTTTCTCATGGATAGAGTAAGACCCCATCTGTGGTCGTAAACTGTTATTTGGGGATACGCCAGGGCTCAGAAGGGAAGGAGCGGCATCTGGAATTTCTAACATGGAATTTTCTTTCATGGTTCTTAAGAGTGATAAGAGTGATATTTTATTTTTTGATAAATGAGCTGCGTGAGGGCTTATTTTGTACAGAACAAGCTGTAGTTTTTATTGCCAACATTTTGGGGTACATTTGGCTTTCTGGTTGCTTCTTATCTCATTTTTGCTAGGTGAAGTCACAAAAATGCTGTTTTTTTTTTTACGTTTTACACAATTAAAACATTCTTAGAAAAAAAATCATGTTTTTGTGTTGCCATTTTGTTAGTGCCATATTTTTTTAACTTTTTCTGGCTATAGTCTTGTGTGAGGCATTGTTTTTTGCAGGACAACGTGACGTTTTTTATTGCTACCATTTTGGGGCAGATATGACTTTTTGATTGATTGATGTTTTTTGTGAGGTGAGTTTACAAAAAAAATTTTATTAGTTTTTTTACACTGTTCAATTGATGGGGTAGATCATGTTATATTTTTATAGAGCCAATTGTTACGGACGCGATACCAAATATATCTATATTTTTTTTTTACATTTTACACAATTAGAGCATTTTTAGAAAGAAAATCATGCTTTTGTGTTGCAATTTTCTTAGAGCCATTTTTAAAAAAAAATTATATGGCTATGGTCTTGTGTGGGTGCTTTTTTGCGGGATGAGGTGATGTTTTTAACATTTTTAACATTTTTTAAATGATGGATTTGGGGGAATAATTTTTTTTTTATGTAAAAGTTTTTTTTATTTATCTATTTATTTACGTTACACTTTGTGTCCCCCATAAGATCATACATGACCTCTAGGGGGCATTTAACAAATTTTTTTTTTTTTACTATTGATTTCTCCTGTAACTGGGTCTGACATAGTAGCCCCAGTTACAGTGGAAATACACTCCCCAGAGACGGCTGTACAGCATAATACTGCACTGTACAGCCTCAGTGCAGGGCTGATCGCGGTCTATTGCAGACCTGACTGCTCCTGCACTCCCCCTGCCCCTACAGTCACATGAGCACCGAGCCAGGACAGGAAGCGGCAGATTGGCGCTGTGTATACAGTGATCTAGAAGTTAGGGACACCTAGGAATGGTCCCTGTCTTCTATCTGGGGTGCCCTGCTGTCAATGACAGCGTGCCCCCGGCACAGCAGCTGCACGATTAGCGTGCAGCTACCATTTCTGAAAGGACGTTCAGAAATGTCCGAGCAGAGATAAACCTGACCGCCCAGGACGTTTAGAGTTAATGGGCGGTCGGAAAGTGGTTAATACCTAACAATCCACTCTAGTACACTCTTTGGCAAAAATACAGTACAGACCAAAAGTTTGGACACACCTTCTCATTCAAAGAGTTTTCTTTATTTTCATGACTATGAAAATTGTAGATTCACACTGAAGGCATCAAAACTATGAATTAACACATGTGGAATTATATACATAACAAACAAGTGTGAAACAACTGAAAATATGTCATATTCTAGGTTCTTCAAAGTAGCCACCTTTTGCTTTGATTACTGCTTTGCACACTCTTGGCATTCTCTTGATGAGCTTCAAGAGGTAGTCCCCTGAAATGGTTTTCACTTCACAGGTGTGCCCTGTCAGGTTTAATAAGTGGTATTTCTTGCCTTATAAATGGGGTTGGGACCATCAGTTGCGTTGAGGAGAAGTCAGGTGGATACACAGCTGATAGTCCTACTGAATAGACTGTTAGAATTTGTATTATGGCAAGAAAAAAGCAGCTAAGTAAAGAAAAACGAGTGGCCATCATTACTTTAAGAAATGAAGGTCAGTCAGTCAGCCGAAAAATTAGGAAAACTTTGAAAGTAAGGGCTATTTGACCATGAAGGAGAGTGATGGGGTGCTGCGCCAGATGACCTGGCCTCCACAGTCCCCGGACCTGAACCCAATCGAGATGGTTTGGGGTGAGCTGGACTGCAGAGTGAAGGCAAAAGGGCCAACAATTGCTAAGCATCTCTGGGAACTCCTTCAAGACTGTTGGAAGACCATTTCAGGGGACTACCTCTTGAAGCTCATCAAGAGAATGCCAAGAGTGTGCAAAGCAGTAATCAAAGCAAAAGGTGGCTACTTTGAAGAACCTAGAATATGACATATTTTCAGTTGTTTCACACTTGTTTGTTATGTATATAATTCCACATGTGTTAATTCATAGTTTTGATGCCTTTATAGTCATGAAAATAAAGAAAACTCTTTGAATGAGAAGGTGTGTCCAAACTTTTGGTCTGTACCGTAAATAATGTACCAAGAAGTAGTTGTTGAAATCAAATGAAACTTTCTATCTGTGAATGTAATGATGATATATGTAAATGATTACAAAATTAGATTGAAAGTATAAATTAATTGGAGAAAACTGTACAATTGAAAGTAGACTCTAGTACTCTGTTGGACCGGCTCTAGTCTGGTTACAAGATGAGATACAGTTGAGTATGGAGGCATACAGGTTCCATATAGTATTCTGCTGCACATCTTCCCAAAGATGTTGCAGCTGGGCCTATAGATCCTGCACACTCGTTGCCAAAGATGGCATCCCAGCTGGTCTGATAAATGCTGAATTGGTGATAAATGTGGCAACCGGTCAGGCTAAGGAAGTGTTGCAATCTGGCAGAGACATTCCTGGAAAACCCTTGTTGTTTGTGGTCAAGCATAATCTTGCTGAAAAATACCAATTGGAAGGTATGCCATGTTGGGTAGCACATGGCTGTAGGAGATCCCAAACATATAGCTGAGCTGTTAGTGTTCCTCCTATCACTACTAGGGGTGACCAACTGTCATATGTAATGACTCCCCAGATCATCACACCAGCAGCTGGGCAGTATGTATCTCCACAGCAAAGGCAGGAATGAAACACTAACCACAGAACCCCCATACTCAAACCCAACATGGGATCCCAAAGAGATCCTGGATTCATTGCTAAAGATGATACGGTTCCAGTCTGTAGCAGTCCAGATTTTGTTCACAATACCACTGCAAATGAAGGCGACCATGGCTGGCTGTAAGTTGCAGGATACTTAAAGGGGGCAATGACACCAAATGTCCTTTGGCTAAGCACCTGGAAATGCTCCAGCCAGAATTAGTAATGTGTAATGAAGGTGCCACCTGCTTGTGCTTGTCGGTGGATCAGCCGCTTCCCACTATTGGTTGACTTTCTGGGCTGTCTGGAGCACGTTTGCCATGTGTGTTTGCTCTCACAGAACAACTGATCCCAACACCTCCTAACAGCTAGGTCAGAATGGACTACATGGCAGCAATTTGTCAAAATGACTATCCTGCTTCTTTCAGTATAATGATGTGTCCCCTCTCAAAGGCTGTAAACTGGGCAAAATGTCTTTGGGTGCATTGTAAAGTCATGTCTAGCAAATAACAATCTCTTAACAAGAGGTACCCTAACCAAAAGTAGAGTCTAAAAGCTTTGTTATAGGACAGTGGGGAAAGCACCTTCTTGAGGCAAGACCTAGTATCTAATCAGACCATGTCCGTAATCATATCTGCCTGAGGAAAAATGACATGGCGAGCTTTGCAGCATCTGACAGTTCTTTCTGGGTGTATTATTTTATGTCAATGTCTGTATTATAATTTATATTTCAGAACATATTTTGTAGAACATAGGAAGAATCTATGCCCACTGCAAAACTTTAAAGATGTCAAGAAATACTAAGTATTTTCTTTTTCATTTTGAATCTTTAAAATGACTCAGATCCTATTTTAACATCTTAAACTTACTACAAATGTAGGAACCAAAACCAAGATATCTACTTTGCCCTGTTTTCTGAAGACATTATCCCATGATGAGCCTTTAGCAATAATCCTGAGTAAATATAGTTCTGTCTATTGTACAGAACATACATAGAAGGCAAATGTAAGCCTGGAGAAATCTCTCCAGTGGACCGTGAAAAAGCCTTTTGCATTGATTTTAGAATGGATTTACCGAAAACCTTTTTAATACAGCACAGAAGAGGAACATTTTTCAGTATTATGTCAGTGGTAGAAAATTAAAGAACATAAGGGCGGTGGATTAACAGTTTACTAACTGTGCAGGTTATTGAGTTTATTCGAAGCAAACAATTAACCTGAGTTGTTCTATCATGTCAACACCCGGGAGAAAGGATCGATCTTTGTCCCTCACATATGACATCTCAAGTGCTATTTCGTGACTCTAATGCATCAATGGGCAATACTAACAGAGAAACACAGCTCTCTGTACAACGAAAGAATGACCAGAGTGCTGTATATCTGGATAGATCAATGCGCTAAACAAAAGCGAATGCGCATTGAGTATGTAAAATATCACACAAAGACATCACAAAGTGCCTTGTTCAATAACTTTGCAATCATTGCTAATATTATAGTGAGACTAACAGTTTCACACAGTCATTTTATATATAATTTACATAAGTTCTAATGTTTTACGGGGGGGGGGGAGCACTGTGACATAGTAGTGATTAGTATGGGTGGCTTAAGAATATTGGGACATTGCTTTCTCTCCACAGGAGGTACCCCTGTCTGCAGGGATTGTACGCTGGGAAAAATAAATCTGGTAAGTATGAGTAGTAGAAACTGTGAGTGGCGCTAGTGTTGTTTGAGTCCAGCTTCTGCTGAGTGCAAAATGGTGAAACTGCTTTTTCCCCAGAGGCAGAGCTATTGCCTTTATCCTTTTCGTTTCAGCTGAGCACTCTTTACATGTACATTTCATGTTATATATTATTTGCTCCATGTATCGGATGTCTTTGGACAAGGCCGCATGTTCTACACCTGCACAACCGATTTTATATTGTATTTTATTTGCATATATTTTACTGTCCTTTACAATGCTGGTACCATTTTGCTGCATGTATTTTGGCTAGCATATGGTGGTTTCCTTTAGTTGGCCGGATAGAGATCAGCCTCTTGTTTTACCTTGAAATGATGATGGGGAAGAATGACCCCAAGTAGCATTACTGAGGGGAGGCAGATCAAGAAGGGAAGAATGTTGCCTCACTTGACAATGCAGAAGCAGGGGACTACTGACCTTTATCGTTCTAGAAGGCAGAGTGATAAATTACATTGTAGTTGGCTTACTGTCACGGCCATGGCTATGACCGTGACTCCTGAACCGCATGCGGTTGTCAGCGGTTGTCATTGGTCTTCAATCACAGGTGAGGGCTGTGGTATTGGCCTCACCTGTGGTTGCCGCTGGCAACAGTATGTATGTGGCAGCGTAGCAGGCTGAGCTGTGCCATGCAGCTCGCTACGCTGCGCATGCGGTTTTGTGTGTGATGTGTGTATGTGTGCACTGTGTTTTATGTTATTGTGTGCACGTCCCCTTTAAGTGGTGTTTTCCCTTCCCTGGTGTTGGAAGGGTTAATCCCCTTCCTAGTGTGTGTGATCACTGGGTGTGTCCGACTGTGGGGTGTGGCTTCTTGGCCTATAAAGCCTCATTGCTTTTGTAGGCCTGCAGGTTGCTTCAGCCATGCTTAGCTGAGAGCAGCCTCATGTATTTGTTACCTGCCAGTAAGAGCCACCCCTGTGGTCATAAACCTTTATGTCAAAACCTTAATGTCATAACCATATTGTGCTTTAGTTATTTCCAGTTATGTGTGATGTCCGTGTGATGTTTTATATGTGATTTTGTGCAGCTATGGATCTGGGTCCCTGTGTAGGGATGCGCTTGTGATCTGCACCCTGCTAACACAGGGATCCAGTCAGCAAGGCTGTGGCAGGTAGGTGGAACTCCTTGTTCACCTGCCATATCCATAGAGCTGTTTATGTCTCCCCTTTTCCTGCAGCTTGGCCGTTGAGACTCCTGCTCCTCCGTGTCTAGGAGGAGTGGGCTTGTCTTACTTAGCTCCTAGGTGAGGGTCATCTTGAGGGCTAGCAGGGACTTTTAGGTTCCGGAGCATGGGCCCTCCTACCATCAAGGTTGGCCCATGCAGCTAGGAGCTAGGGTCAGGTTAGGGATGCCTTAGGAGGTGACCTGCTCCCTAATCCTGTCTTCATGGCCAAGCAGCCGTAACATCACCGGGCTCCACACGGCTGAGGATTTCCCCCATCCTCAGCCGTGACAGTATGACCACAATCGCTTCTTACGTGGCGATCCCTCGAAAGAGGGTAAAGCATGCACCGCTATCTGCGGATGGGGTGCATGCGCGTTCTCCGGAGGGAGAGCGTTATGGGGCTCACCATTTACGGCGCGGTGAGTGGCATTCCCCGCCATTCCCAGCTCACCGTTGTCCGTGTTGGTGTCCCCTTTTTGTTTGTCTTTCACCTCCCCCCCTCCCATTGTTTCTTATGCCTCACCAACTTTCCCCTTTTGTTGTTGGGAGGGGCTTTGAGGGGTGGGAGTATGCATCCCTCGAAAGAGGGTGAAGCATGTACCGCCGTCTGCGGAAGGGGTACATGCGCGCTCTTCGGAGGGAGAGCGTTCTGGGGGTTTCGCCTCTGACGGCGCGGTGAGTGGCGTTTCCCCGCCATCATCGTTGCCTCGTTTGGCGTTCCCCCTGATTTTAGTTACACGTGGTGTGTGTCTGGTATGCGGTATGCATACCTTCGAAAGAGGGTGCAGCATGCAGTGCCATATCCTTGTGGCCTGCATGCGCGTTCTCCGGAGGGAGAGCGTTCCTGGGGGTTCTCCGTTAACGGCACGGTTGGTGGCTTATTCCCCGCCACCTTACCTTCCGTGCCGTGTTGGGGATCCCTCGTCCCTCTCCATGTTCCCATCCCTGGTCGTCTGCTGGCAGCACTCCGTAAGTGGTCCGGCTGCGTGCTGGTTAGGAGTGTCTGCTGGCAGCGACTGGAGTGGGGACGTGAGTGGAGAGTCCCTTCGTCCATCTCTCAGTGGTTCTGTCTTCCTTGTTGCTGGTGCGGGCTGCAGTCCTCGTCGGACTGGCTAGTGTGAGCCGGGAGAGGATGCAGCTGACAGCGACCCCTTTTTAGAACCGGCACTGAGAGTGGACGTCCCCTTCTCCTATCCCCTTGTCTGAGTCCCTCACGTGTTTTTTTTTGGTGGGGGGGCTTTGAGGGGTGGGAGTGTCACGGCCATGGCTATGACCGTGACTCCTGAACCGCATGCGGTTGTCAGCGGTTGTCATTGGTCTTCAATCACAGGTGAGGGCTGTGGTATTGGCCTCACCTGTGGTTGCCGCTGGCAACAGTATGTATGTGGCAGCGTAGCAGGCTGAGCTGTGCCATGCAGCTCGCTACGCTGCGCATGCGGTTTTGTGTGTGATGTGTGTATGTGTGCACTGTGTTTTATGTTATTGTGTGCACGTCCCCTTTAAGTGGTGTTTTCCCTTCCCTGGTGTTGGAAGGGTTAATCCCCTTCCTAGTGTGTGTGATCACTGGGTGTGTCCGACTGTGGGGTGTGGCTTCTTGGCCTATAAAGCCTCATTGCTTTTGTAGGCCTGCAGGTTGCTTCAGCCATGCTTAGCTGAGAGCAGCCTCATGTATTTGTTACCTGCCAGTAAGAGTCACCCCTGTGGTCATAAACCTTTATGTCAAAACCTTAATGTCATAACCATATTGTGCTTTAGTTATTTCCAGTTATGTGTGATGTCCGTGTGATGTTTTATATGTGATTTTGTGCAGCTATGGATCTGGGTCCCTGTGTAGGGATGCGCTTGTGATCTGCACCCTGCTAACACAGGGATCCAGTCAGCAAGGCTGTGGCAGGTAGGTGGAACTCCTTGTTCACCTGCCATATCCATAGAGCTGTTTATGTCTCCCCTTTTCCTGCAGCTTGGCCGTTGAGACTCCTGCTCCTCCGTGTCTAGGAGGAGTGGGCTTGTCTTACTTAGCTCCTAGGTGAGGGTCATCTTGAGGGCTAGCAGGGACTTTTAGGTTCCGGAGCATGGGCCCTCCTACCATCAAGGTTGGCCCATGCAGCTAGGAGCTAGGGTCAGGTTAGGGATGCCTTAGGAGGTGACCTGCTCCCTAATCCTGTCTTCATGGCCAAGCAGCCGAAACATCATCGGGCTCCACACGGCTGAGGATTTCCCCCATCCTCAGCCGTGACACTTACTTGTACTTGTTATACCTGTATATATCTGTGGTATGGAGAAAATCTCTTTAAGTGAGTGAGTCAGTAGCAAAGGCATAGAAGAAACTCGGTGACTGTGGAAACAGCCAGAGAGGAAGGGCCAGTAAAACAACTGCTAAAGAAGGACAGATAGAGACATAGATAGAGAAATCCTGAAAATGCTTAGTAGTGGAGATTTATGTAAAAGGCACTGAGCCTAAGCCAAATGCAGTAAGGTAATAAGTACATCATTGGGGCCTAAGACACAGCCACAGAGAGTAAATAAAGCCTACATCTGCTGAGTGGACCTGAGAGCAGATGCTAGAAACAGTAAAGTGCACTAAAGAATAAAAAAAAAGCGCAGAAGTGCTGCAAGTCCAGGAGGAGCAGAATGGTAGTGCCTCTAGCTGTAAAAGTTATTCACAATGGCAATCCTCATACCTATGCTCCATAGGACCAGGCAGTGACAGGAAAAAGCACCCTTTCTTCCCTTGGTATTATGAGTTTGGTACAGGTGGAAAGCAGAAAATGTTGGTTCTGTGGCCAGCAAATGGTGCTGGATTCAGTAACCAGGTCAGCTGCAGAGAATAGATAAGTCTCTCTTTACTGAAGTGCAGAATGGGGGTTGTGGTATCTCTGATGGTATCAAACACAGTTCCAAACAATTCACAGTGCAGATCTTCCCAGGCAGCTATGTATGGATATAAGCAAGGGTGGAGGTTGTAGTACTCCTTTCCCCTATCTCTTCAAAGTTTCTCTCTGCAGAATCTAAGGCTGTCAATAACTTGTCTATAATTCACAGCTGAGTGGTACAGGATTAAGATACAGCTAGCCAGGATTGTGTCAAACTGTGGAGGGGTATATTGATAATGTCCCTCTTACTGCAGTAAAGCCTTTATCTGCCTTAAATAGCGAATACCTTACTAACTGACTTCAGTTCTTGGCCATGCAGATTCTGGGGCTTCGAGTTCTTTCTCTCTTTTTCTGGAGTATTGTAAAACATATGTCATCCAGAGAAGAAGAGCAGGGCTGCCTGTTGTGCTGCAGTATGGAGAACTCAGAAGTAGCATAACATTAACTTTATTAGGTGTACAGCCAATAAAGTTTCCGTTATGCTACTTCTGAGTTCTCCATCCTGCAGCACCACAGACAGCCCTGTTCTTCCCTGGATTGCATGTGCTCTGCTGAAAGCTCCAGCGTCTGTTCGGTCAGAGGGGCAATGGTATTCCTAGTTGATACAATGCGCTTTTGGCCGTTGTGCGCCCAGCAGAATGGCATAAGGTGAGCAGACACCTTTCTTCCAAGGGTATCACCTCTTCCCTCATGGTTCTACTGATGTTGTGCTCTCCTATCTTTACTTAGCTTCTGGAGTACTGTAGAGATGGCTTTCTTGATACAAAGCTCCAAAGAATGAACACATTTCACTTCTCTCACCTTCTCAGCTAACACACACTACACTGAACTAGGGGTGGACCTAAGTCCATCCCCTAACATCCTACAGGGGCAGAGACAGAATTGATAACCATGATTGATCTATATGGAGCTAAACTGTGTCTATACAATACATCTGAACATTATACAACAAGAAACAATTCAAAAGTACCATATCCTAGTCGTATCTGTCCCTCATATGTTTTCTTCTTTTATGATTCACTCCTGATTTTGGTTTCCAAAGCTGCTTTAGGAAACCTGATTGTGTGGCTGTACCATCATCCTTTAGTTACATGAGTATGATATGCGTTCTACTGTTTGTGTGAGTGCCACTTAGTTGGCTTGTGTGCAGAATTTAAGTACCACATGTGCATTTGGTGTTCATGTTAGGGGCACTTGTGTGTAATGTGTCTAGTATATAAGTGCCACATGTTCACATTGTAAATTACAATATAATGTGATGGAGAGGCAATCACACAACAAAAGGTCTTTATGTGTAAGGGTATAACAAGCTGAAAACAGAATGTAACTCCGTAACAAATGTAACATATTATGCTGCTGTCAGATAAATGTCTTCATGTTATAAACTAGGACGACTAAAATAGCAGCTCAATTATTTGTGCGCATTTGGTAAACTTCCAGACTGCTTTATATACAATGAATTAAAATTTTCTGAGGCCGGAAGCAATTCCTGTGTAGTCTGTTTAGCATTAATTTATGCTTATTAAATGTTGGAGTGAACCTGATGATTCTGCAACTAGCTTGTAATAAAACAAAAATCAGAGAAAGGCAGAGACAAAGTGGAGACATACCCTTAGGAAGTGGAGCGTAAGTAAGTAACTAGATTACATCAAGAAGCAAAGCTTCTAATTCCTATGAATACACACAGCAGTTATTTATTCAACTAGTTGCAGGAGCTTCCTTTATCTTCATCGCTAGATCTTCAGTTTTCCTTGTTCACTCTTAGAGTTTATTTCGGCCTTCTATCACTTTAAACTTCATAAGGCTCATGTCAAAAAAAGGCTGGGCACTCGCTATATCTGGAGTAAGTGGTACTTTATTAATAAGACCATAAAATCTTAAGACTATAAATATATATGTGAGGACAAGTCTGGCCAGACTAAAAAGTGATAAATAATAAATAATATAAATAAATAAATATACAATATACAATACGATTGTGAAGTTAAAAGATGAAGGTCCTCCAATGGAACCCAATCTCTGAGGATAAATATTAATACTTTATAATTCTCGATCCAATATTCACATATGCTTATATTTCACATAAGTATTTTTGTAATGTTCATAGAAATAATCGCATGTAGTTGTCACGACAATGAATATTCGTAATTCATTTCGAGTATGTCTATGCGGTTTATATAATATCCACCAACAAGTCGAAACTGTATCTTTCAGTTGTGGTGTTAAATTATACTGTTCGATTCGAACTAAAAAAATCGATTAAGCCCCCATCACAATTGCTTTGGTTTACCTCTATGCAGTGTGTCTACTCACGAGCCAAGTTAATATGGGTGGAATCTGGTGGATGGTCCGCGACGTCCCGCGTGGTAGTTACACCAGATCCCCCACTACTGCTCACTCACGTGATTATCGATTTCACCAGAGGTTAGTAGTATAAGATTTTTGTAGTTTCTACTGTGATATCAAGGGCGTCTCGACTGTGATGTTCTTTATCGTCTGCTTTGGCAAATGTAGATGTATCTCACTGGCGCCAGTGACTTCTTTGCGTATTTCCGGGTTCTCAAAATGACACAAGCTTTTACGATATGGTTACGTTTTTTTCTCCCAGAATGTTCGAAGCTGTGAATAACGGTGGTCTTTATGTTAAGCAGGAAGATCCTACAACATGGACTGTGGTTAGGCTCATCTTAGGAGGAACAACATTCATGGAGGTGCTCTACACTGCTGTTGAATCGGTTTTATTTTTAAAACTTGCAGAGTTCCTCTATAAGCCTAAATTACTGTGAAGTCACACTGGAGCTTCCTCCTTCCCCTCGATCCCAGCTGGACTCAGGGCATATGCCTCACCAGCCTTCTACCCAGCTAACCCCTGTTGGACTGTATTATGATCATGTGTATGAGCCGATAAAGGGACAATCCACAAAAGTGAATGATTCATAAAACTCACCCAAAGGGAATATGTCACCAGTTTTCTGTTGCCCTCCATCTTAAATTCTTACAGCTCCAGTGCATGCCAATGAGTCCCATATTCATGAGCTCACGACTCTCCCTGCCTACCTGCCTCTGATTGACAGTTTTCTTCCATTAGAATCAGCAGCAGGTGGGCAGGAAGAGCCAGGAGCTCCTGAATATGGGGACTTAGTGGCATGTGCTTAAACTGTTCAATACAAGATTTTGGCAAAACTGCTGGATCAGTTAAAGAAAATGAACCAGCATTATGATAAGGAGACATTAGTTTATGTTGCCCTTAGTTAGGACACCATAAAACTGGTGACAGATTTTCTTTAACATACCAGGACATTTACTTTGTGGCTCATGTTTTCCCCTAAGAAAAGTTTAGAGCAGGTTATAAAATGCTTGTGCTGCAGAATGCAGAAATAATACACTTTGTAGCACATTACTGGGGTGGTAGCAGTAGTTGACATCAATCAATGTTCTGCAGTTCTTGTAAAGAGTGAGAAAATATAATTAAAGTTGAGCGAAACCGAACTGTAAAGTTCGGGTTCGTACCGAACTTTAGGTTTTTCGGCACTTGGACCCGAACCCGAACATTTACGTAAAAGTTCGGGTTCAGTGTTTGACGATTTCTATGGCGCTTTTTGAAAGGCTGCAAAGCAGCCAATCAACAAGCGTCATACTACTTGCCCCAAAAGGCCATCACAGCCATGCCTACTATTGGCATGGCTGTAATTGGCCAACTGCAACATGTGACCCAGCCTCTATTTTAGCGCCGCCCGTCACTCGGATTAGTGTAGGGAGAGGCTGCAGCTGCTGTGAGGGAGAGATCAGGGAGCGATCTTATCAAGAACTGGGTTATTTACTCAGCAATCTACAGTAAAAGTGTTTTGTGGGTGCAGTGCACAATTTTTTAAGCCTGCCCTGAGCCAACTACTGCTGAAAACAAACTTCTTTTTCTTCATTTCATCAATATCAATACCTGATCGGCAGCCATTTTATGCAACGATAGTGCACCAGCATAGGCTATCTGCAAATCCAGAAATACAGTTTTGGCATACTCTGGTGAAAAAAGCCTCTAATATACTGCACATCTGGGATTAGACAAGCATAAGTGACTGTCACATTTAGGACAGAAATACAGCTTTTTGGTTAGGGTGAAAAAAGCATCTAATATACTGCACATCTGTGATTGCATGTGCATAAGTCACTGTCACATTTAGGACAAAAATACAGCTTTTTGGTTACATACTGCACATCTGTGATTACACGTGCATAAGTCACTGTCACATTTAGGACAAAAATACAGCTTTTTGGTTACATACTGCACATCTGTGATTACACGTGCATAAGTCACTGTCACATTTAGGGCAGAAATACAGCTTTTTGGTTACATACTGCACATCTGTGATTACACGTGCATAAGTCACTGTCACATTTAGGACAGAAATACAGCTTTTTGCTTAGGGTGAAAAAACCCTCTAATATACTGCACATCTGGGATTAGACAAGCATAAGTGACTGTCACATTTAGGACAGAAATACAGCTTTTTGGTTAGGGTGAAAAAACCCTCTAATATACTGCACATCTGGGATTACAAATGCATAAGTGACTGTCACATTTAGGCCATAAATAAGGCTTTGGCATACTGAGGTGAAAAAAGCCTCTGATATACTGCACATCTGGGATTACACGTGCATAAGTGACTGTCACATTTAGGACAGAAATACAGCTTTTTGGTTAGGGTGAAAAAAACCTCTAATATACTGCACATCTGGGATTACACGTGCATAAGTCACTGTCACATTTAGGCAGTTGCCATGCTCTTAAGCACATTTTACTGCCTTTTACATCCCTCTAGTCTTTTCAAGGACTATTTTAGAGCCCTAAATTGTCGGGTGACATATTACCATTTTTGGCGTATACAAACCCCTGCTGTGCCTGGGTGACAGGGGCCTAAATCTCTCAAAATCCTCTGTTGTATTGCTGGGTGACATGAACCCCCTTTTGCCGTGAATGAACCCCTGCTCTGCATTGCTGACAGGGGCCTAAAGCTCTCAAAATCCTCTGTTGTATTGCTGAGTGACATGAACCTCCTTTTGCCGTAAATGAACCCCGGCTGTGCCTGGATGACAGGGGCCTAAATCTCTCAAAATCCTCTGTTGTATTCATGGGTGACATGAACCCCCTTTTGCCGTGAATGAACCCCTGCTCTGCATTGCTGACAGGGGCCTAAATCTCTCAAAATCCTCTGTTGTATTGCTGGGTGACATGAACCCCCTTTTGCCGTGAATGAACCCCTGCTGTGCCTGGGTGACAGGGGCCTAAAGCTCTCAAAATCCTCTGTTGTATTGCTGGGTGACATGAACCCCCTTTTGCCGTGAATGAACCCCTGCTGTGCCTGGGTGATAGGGGCCTAAATCTCTCAAAATCCTCTGTTGTATTGCTGGGTGACATGAACCCCCTTTTGCCGTGAATGAACCCCTGCTCTGCATTGCTGACAGGGGCCTGAAGCTCTCAAAATCCTCTGTTGTATTTCTGGGTGACATGAACCCCCTTTTGCCGTGAATGAACCCCTGCTGTGCCTGGGTGACAGGGGCCTAAATCTCTCAAAATCCTCTTTTGTATTGCTGGGTGACATGAACCCCTTTTTGCCGTGAATGAACCCCTGCTCTGCATTGCTGACAGGGGCCTAAATCTCTAAAAATCCTCTGTTGTATTGCTGGGTGAATGAACCCCTGCTCTGCATTGCTGACAGGGAACTAAATTTAGTGAAAACATCTGTTACTGATCAGAAGATGCGCGACTACAAGCGCACGCTGCTGATGGCATTCCCACCTGACAGCGGGAGCACAGTGGAAGCACAAGGCGAAGGCAGAGGAGGAGGAATAGGTTGCCAACGCAGCTGGGGCACCGCCAGCACCTGAGAAGGCAGGTTTAGCATGGCCCAAATGTGGAAAAGCTTTGTCAGCCTTGAAGGTGCTGACCTGCCCTGCAACCAATGTATAGTGTTAACGTGTGTTTAGCACGGCACAAAGCATTATCACAGGCCGCAGCCAATTTGAACAAGCTTACGTTTATTAAAATGAACCAGGCATGGATCCCACAGGACTTGTCCGTACCTTGTGCAGAATAGACATTTATAGCAGCCTCAACCATCTATTCTTGTACTCAAGTGCACTTATTCTTAGTTTTATTTTGTTATATGTCCCAATATTTTGGGGGATACCCCATTTTAAAAATAAAAAATAACACAAATCAGTGTTGGCTACCTATTCCTCCTTCACCGCCGCTTCCACCTACACCGCCACGTCAACCTACACCGCCACACCCACCCACCGCCTCCTCAACCTCCTACTCCTAGATCCAGATTGTTATTTTTAATTTTTCTGTATTTTATGTTATTTTAAGTCATTTCCCTATCCACATTTGTTTGCAGAACAGTTGCCATGCTCTTAAGCACATTTTGATGCCTTTTGCAGCCCTCTAGCCCTTTCCAGGACTATGTTAGAGCCATTTTAGTGCCCAAAAGTTCGGGTCCCCATTGACTTCAATGGGGTTCGGGTTCGGGCTCAAGTTCGGGTCATGTTCGGGTCCCGAACCCTAACTTTTTTTTCAAGTTCGGCCGAACTTGCCGAACCCGAACATCCAGGTGTCCGCTTAACTCTAATTATAATCAATAGCTTTAGCCAGTGTCTGCAAAGCAATGACTAATGTTGGAAAGAGTAGCTTGGTGATGACTAATGCTGCTGGAAGCCCGGAAATATGCAGCAGAGGCTGGAATATCTGTGGCATGTAGGCAATTTACAAAATACCTAGGGGATACATCAAATGAATGCCCTGGTATCTTAGATATGTTTATGGCTTTGTTTAGTAATGTAATTAGTTTCCCGTGAAGTTTACATAAATTCGATTCGGCTGCTTCGACAAATTTCACTAAGAAATTTGCTTTGTGACAAATTACTTAGTCATGAAGCACATTTCTTTGTAAGTAACGAGCACAATGATGGGTATCGCCGATTGCGCCATCCCCGTTATTGAGTCCCCATTACATCTGATATAAAAAATGAAGGCTTTCAGGGATTTATCAGTAAAAAAAAAAAATTTGAGCACAAAGAGGCCGCCACGGCCATCTTGATTGAAGAGCTAGATCATGGTGACTGGCATGGTGACGTCATGCGTCACCCGACACAAGATTTTGCACGGGATCTTCAATCAAGATGGCCTCTTTGTGTTCAAATGGATGAGGTGAATATTTTTTTTTTTTACTCCATTTAAGGGAAAATTGATTCGTTACCACAAAGCACAATTAAATTCGACATCACAACGAATCAAATTTTCCCTGGAATTCGGATCGAAGTCCACTTTGGATTCTTTGATTCACTCAAACCTAAATGTAATGTCACTTAAAATTTACATAAAGTAAGCTAGCAGTATTGTTAGTATTGTTTGGTTACTATATTAAACCCTAATATTCTAAGGTCAGGATTTTATGTAAGGGAGTTTGTACAGGGGTGCTCTGATGAGGACTGTAAGGACACTCAGCCACCTTCTGTAATGACCGGCGTCACGCAAAGGGAGGGAAATGGGAAGGCCCTGTCCAAGGGAGAGGGAAAGGTGGTGACCCCTGACTCACCTTGCGACTGGCACCTGACTGCCCTGACGTCCCTAGACGGGTTCCTCACCCGTACGCCGATCACGTGCCTAAACCCTGGCTTTCCCTAGGATGAGCCCTGAGTAGTAAACGGGGCGGTGGGATCACTAGTCCGCACCACTGACACTAAGAGGAAAACACCAAGGAGAGGACAGACAATACAGACAAACATATAATCCCAGGTGGGCGAAAACAACAGACCACCAAGGCCCAACAGGGATCCAGAAGGTAATGTTCTGGAACAACAACCAGGGAACACAACTACACAGCTCCAGTGGGTCAGTATAGAAGTCCAGGCAGGAAGCTCTATATCTGGCAACCAGAGAAGTGGGAGATGGGAATATAAGGAGGTTGGGATTGCTGGACAAGAAACAGCTGAGGAGGAGAAGCTACGGATCCCTGAGTGAGCCAAAAGGGTTGCAAGGCAAACCCAGAAAGCTACAATTACGAAACAGCACTGTCTTTGTACATCGAGCGTGCAGCCACCCGCTGCGACTTCCTGACCCCGGGTATAACAGAGTCAGGCGTGGCTCTTGACACACTCGTGACAGTACCCCCTCTCTACGAGGGGCCTCCGGACACTCAGGACTAGGTCTCTCAGGATGAGAGGCATTAAAAGCCCGAACTAACCTGTCGGCGTTTACCTCAGACGCTGGAACCCACATTCTTTCCTCGGGACCGTAACCCCTCCAATGCACCAGATATTGAAGAGAGACCCGACGAGAATCAACAATTTTGGATATTTGAAACTCTAGATTACCATCCACAACAACAGGAGGGGGTGGAAGCGGTGACGGTTCTAGAGGTGGAACATATTTCTTGAGTAACGACTTATGGAAGACGTTATGGATTTTAAAAGTCTGAGGTAGCTCCAGGCGAAAAGCCACGGGGTTAATGATGGCTACTATTTTGTAAGGGCCAATGAACCTAGGACCCAGTTTCCAAGAGGGAACCTTTAATTTAATATTCCTAGTAGATAACCACACATACTCATTCACTCCTAGGTCTGGACCTGGCGACCGTCTCTTATCAGCCATGCATTTATATTTACCTCCCATATTTTTCAAGTTAGCTTGCACCTTCTGCCATACCGATGAAAGAGATGATGAAAACCGTTCCTCTTCGGGAACCCCAGAAGACCCCCCCTCTTTGAAAGTACAGAATTGGGGATGAAAACCATATGCACCAAGAAATGGTGACTTACCAGTAGATTCCTGACGGCGATTATTTATGGCAAACTCGGCTAACGATAAATATGATGACCACACCTCTTGGTTTTCAGACTCAAAACATCTTAGATATGTCTCAAGGTTTTGGTTGGTACGCTCAGTCTGTCCATTCGACTGAGGATGGAAAGCTGAGGAAAAGGATAAGTGTACCCCCAAACGGGAACAAAAAGCTTTCCAAAATTTAGAAATAAACTGGGTTCCCCGATCCGAAACAACATCGGAAGGGACCCCGTGAAGCTTCACGATTTCACTGATGAATACCTGAGCAAGAGTCTTAGCATTAGGTAGTGCGGGTAACGCAATGAAGTGTACCATTTTGCTAAACCTGTCCACTACTACCAAGATAACTGTTTTACCCGCAGACAAAGGTAAGTCAGTGATAAAATCCATTGACAGATGTGTCCATGGCCTATTGGGAATGACAAGTGGCAATCAAGACCCTGCAGGACGTGTATGAGAGACTTTCGCGCGCGCACAAGTAGAACAAGAAGACACAAAATCCATTACATCCTGACGCAACCTTGGCCACCAAAAACGATGAGACAATAGCTCCAAGGTTGCTTTACTACCCGGGTGCCCAGCAAGTGCCGAATTATGATGTTCCTTTAATAATTCGAGACGCAGGTTCAACGGTACAAACAATTTCTCTGAGGGGTAAAATACCGGGGCGTCCCCCTGGGCCTCTAGCACCTTCCCCTCCAGAACAGAGTGTACCGCAGAGACGACAACTCCTCTTTGTAGAATGGGTACCAGATCACTCACATTACCCCCTCCAGGGAAACAACGAGATAATGCATCTGCCTTGGTATTTTTTGCCCCAGGACGATAGGTAATAACAAAGTTAAACCTGGTAAAAAATAGCGACCACCTAGCTTGTCTAGGGGTGAGACGCTTAGCTGATTCGAGGTACAAAAGGTTTTTGTGGTCCGTAATCACAGTGACGGGGTGGATTGCCCCCTCTAAAAAGTGACGCCATTCTTCAAACGCTAGTTTAATAGCTAATAGTTCCCTATTGCCAATATCATAGTTCTTATCTGCTGCAGATAATTTTTTTGAAAAGAAAGCACAAGGACGCCATTTGCCAGGAGACGGACCCTGAGACAGCACAGCCCCCACTCCCACCTCTGACGCATCTACTTCAACAATAAAAGGCTGGGAGACATCAGGTTGGATTAGTAAAGGTGCCGAGGTAAACCTCTCTTTTAGAGAGGAAAAAGCAATTTTAGCAGCGTCAGACCATTTAGAAAAATCAGTCCCCTTCCTAGTCATGTCAGTAAGGGGTTTTACAATCACCGAATAATTTTTTATTAATTTTCTATAGAAATTTGTGAAGCCCAAGAACCGTTGCAGTGCTTTGAGGTTCTCAGGAAGATCCCAATCTAAAATTGCCTGGACCTTCCCAGGATCCATACGGAAACCTGAAGCAGATAATAAATACCCTAGGAACTGTATTTCCTGAATGGCGAAAACACACTTTTCAATTTTAGCATATAATTTATTCGTCCGTAGGACCTGCAGTACCTGTCTGACATGCACCTCATGTGTTTTCAGATCTGACGAATAAATTAAAATATCATCTAGGTATATCACCACAAACCTGCCGATAAGATGACTAAAAATGTCATTAACAAAATGTTGGAAGACAGCAGGAGCATTGGTCAGACCGAAAGGCATGACTAGATTTTCATAATGCCCCTCAGGGGTGTTAAAAGCTGTCTTCCACTCATCCCCTACCTTGATACGAATCAGATTGTAGGCCCCCCTAAGATCAAGTTTGGAGAACCACCTAGCACCCGTAATCTGATTAAACAGGTCAGGAATGAGAGGAAGAGGGTATGGGTCTCGGATGGTTATCCGGTTTAATTTGCGAAAATCTAGGCAAGGACGCAGGCCCCCATCTTTCTTTTTAACGAAGAAAAACCCTGCAGCCACGGGTGAAGAGGAGGGTCTGATGTGTCCCTTAGCCAAGCTCTCGGAGATATAATCTTTCATGGCTTGTCTCTCTGGACCCGAAAGATTATATAACCTGGTCTTGGGTAATTTTGCACCGGGAATCAGGTTAACCGGGCAATCATAAGGACGGTGAGGTGGTAACTTCTGACAACCCTTTTCAGAAAAGACGTCCTCAAAGTCCGAAACAAATGTGGGTAGGGCAGCTATGGAGGTATTGCTATTGCTATTTAAGCAATTTTCTCTGCACTGCTCACTCCACTCCAATATCTCCCTGGTCTGCCAATTCACCACTGGATTGTGCGCTACCAACCAGGGAAGACCCAACACCACCGGAGTGGGAAGCCCCTCCAGAACATAACATGAAAGCAACTCGTTATGGTGGTCCCCTACCCGAAGGTGTAAGTTATGGACAATGTAAGTGAGGTTTCTCTGAGACAGAGGAGCAGAATCAATAGCGAATATGGGAATAGGTCTCTGTAGCGTACAGAGAGACAAACCCATAGTGTGGGCAAAATGGGGATCTATCAAATTTATACCTGCTCCACTGTCTAGAAAAATAGAAATAGTCTCCGTCTTAACGCCAAAAACAACAACCGCTGGCAACACAAATTACGATGTTCCTATGGAGGAAACGTATACCCCCCGGCTGACATCCTCCACACAGCCTGGGGTTAGTAGTTTTCCGACGGTCTTTTGTTTTTGAGGAAGGAAGGACAGACATTAATAAAATGACCCCTCTCCCCACAGAAAAAACAAACCCCACGCCTACGGCGAGCCTCAGGAGGACGGACCTGACGAGTAGTTCCTCCTAGCTGCATAGGCTCGTCTAAGTCTGTGCAGACTAACTGCTGCTTGGGAGGGGTTACCAATTGCTCCAGATTTTTCAATCTGTCCCTAAGACGTCTATCTATTCTGATAGAAAGGGACATCACCGCATCAAGGGAAAAGGGAGTCTCATACAGCGCAAGCGCATCCTTAATCCTTTCGGATAACCCGGAACAGAACTGACTCCTGAGAGCCGGGTCGTTCCACTGGGTATCCGTAGCCCACCTATGGAACTCTGCGCAATACTCCTCTACTGGCCGCTCTCCCTGTAGGAGTCTCCGTAATTTTGATTCAGCCAGTGCGACTCGGTCAGGGTCGTCATATATGAGACCCAAGGCCCCAAAAAATTCATCCACTGACCGGAGAGCCTGGGAATCAGTGGGTAAAGAGAACGCCCAGGATTGCGGGTCCTCCTGCAGCAGGGAAATAACAACCCCCACCCGTTGTTCTTCATTACCAGAGGAGTAAGGGCGCAGTTTAAAATATAATTTACAGGCCTCACGGAACGTCCCAAATTTGTCCCTTCCCCCAGAAAATCTGTCAGGTAGAGCAACCTTGGGTTCCGCAACAACCTGGTTACCTGTAGCAACTGCTGGGCTTGCGGTCTGTTGCAATTGCTGCTGTTGCTGGAGGACCGACGCCTTCAATCCTGCCACCTCCAAAGACAGGCCTTGAAATTGCTTTGACAAAGCAGCAATTGGATCCATACTGGATTCTAAGTAGGTAGAAAGAAAAAGTTTTTTTTCTTTTTTTTTTCTTTTACCTACACAAAATAAGCGCCAGATATAATGTAATGACCGGCGTCACGCAAAGGGAGGGAAATGGGAAGGCCCTGTCCAAGGGAGAGGGAAAGGTGGTGACCCCTGACTCACCTTGCGACTGGCACCTGACTGCCCTGACGTCCCAAGACAGGTTCCTCACCCGTACGCCGATCACGTGCCTAAACCCTGGCTTTCCCTAGGATGAGCCCTGAGTAGTGAAAGGGGCGGTGGGATCAGTAGTCCGCACCACTGACACTAAGAGGAAAACACCAAGGAGAGGACAGACAAACATATAATCCCAGGTGGGCGACAACAACAGACCACCAAGGCCCAACAGGGATCCGGAGGGTAATGTTCTGGAACAACAACCAGGGAACACAACTACACAGCTCCAGTGGGTCAGTATAGAAGTCCAGGCAGGAAGCTCTATATCTGGCAACCAGAGAAGTGGGAGATGGGAATATAAGGAGGTTGGGATTGCTGGACAAGAAACAGCTGAGGAGGAGAAGCTACGGATCCCTGAGTGAGCCAAAAGGGTTGCAAGGCAAACCCAGAAAGCTACCATTATGAAACAGCAGTGTCTTTGTACATCGAGCGCGCAGCCACCCGCTGCGACTTCCTGACCCCGGGTATAACAGAGTCAGGCGTGGCTCTTGACAACCTCGTGACACCTTCTTCCTGCAAGTGTATACTTCAGCTGCAAACCTTCAATGGAGAAACTTTTGCTTGATGTCTTATTAAGCTGTGCCATGTTATGCATAGCTTTTTACTTGCATTTCTATCACTTTTGGGTGAGTTTATAATAACTGCCATACACCAACTACATAGTTACATAGTTAATATGGTTGAAAAAAGTCATGTCCATCATGTTCAACCAAGGAATACGTGGGGATGCAAATCCCAGAAAAGAATTTCTACACATTTTCATAAGCATTAATGTTATTTACTTTTAAGAATTCATCTTAACCCTTTTTAAAACTATCCATTGTTCCTGCTGTGACCATGTCCAGAGGTAGTCTATTCCACAGATTCACAGTTCTTACAGTAAAGAAGCTTTGACGCTTCTGGAGACTGAACTTTCTCCAGTTGGAGGCAGTGACCCCTTGTCTTTTGAGGGTATTTTACATGGAACAGTTTTTCACAGTATTTTTTGCATGGCCCATTTATATATTTGTATATTTTAATCATGTCTCTCCTTAGATGTCTCTTCTCAGGACTAAATACTTTTAATTCTTTTAATCTTTCTTCATAACTAAGACCCTCCATGCACTTTTTCCAGTTCCAGAGCTTACTTTCTATGGACTTGTGCCCAGAACTGAACTGCATATTCCAGATGAGGCTGCACCAAAGCTTTGTAAAATGGTAATATTATATCCCTGCCCTGCGAGTCCATGCCTCGTTTAATGCATGACAATATCCTGGTGGCCTTAGAAGCAGCTGATTGACATTGATTTAATCGACGATCTACAAGGACACACAAATCCTTCTCTACAAGTGACTCTCCCAGTGTTATATGCCCTAGGCCATATGATGCAGAGATTATTGCTATCAAGATAAATAACTTTACATTTATCCAAATTGAACTTTATTTGCCAAGTTGTTGCCCAATCACTCAGAGTGTCCAAGTCAGCTTGTATTTTATGGACATCTTCCTTACATAGTACAGTACAGTACTACATAGCTTGGTGTCATCTGCAAAAATAGAAATGGTGCTATAAATTCCATCCTCAATATCATTAATAAATAAATAATAGTGGACCCTTCACAGAACCTTGGGGTAGACCACTTATAACCTGACCATTCTGAATAGAAATCATTGACCACAACTCTATGGACACAATCCTTAAGCCAATTTTTTATCCAAATACAGCCTATACTTTCTAACTCTATAGACCTTATTTTACCTATCAAACATCTATGAGGGACAGTATCAAAAGCCTTTGCAAAATCCAGACACACTAGATCCATCCTATCCAGGCTTCTACTCACCTCCTCCTAAAAATAATTAAGGTTAGTCTGACAACTTCTGCCCTTGAAAAAACCCATGCTGGTTATCCCTTATGATATTATGTTCTTTCCCATACTCCTGTATATAGTCCGTTAAGAGTCCTTCAAGCATTTTTTCCACAACAGAAGTTGAAATAACTGGTCTGTAATTACCTGTGGAGGACCTAGATCCCCTTTTGAACATTTGCCTTGCTCCAGTCACTTGGCACTGTACCAGTACCTAGAGAATCTTTAAAAAAAATGTAAACAGGGGCACAGCAATGACTGAACTGAGCTCTTCAGGAACTCTTGGTTGTAATCCATCTGGACCTGTAGCCTTGTTCACATTTATCTTATTTAACTTAGCTTGGACCATATCTATAGTTAGCCAGTTGATTATACTACTGGATGTACTGCCCTGGCCCCACTGATATGAACTAATTTCTCTTCTTTTGTATATACAGACCTAAAATACCCATTTAGTAACTCTGCCTTTTCCTTATCTTCAGTGACTATCCCACCTTTAGCGTTATTTAGGGGGCCTACCTGCTCAGACCTTGGATTTTTAGCATTTATATATTTAAATATATTTTGGAATTTATTTTGCTCTCTTTTGCCACCTGCTGTTCATTTTGTATTTTTGCAGATTTTATCTCCTTTTCACATATTTTATTAAGCCCATTGTTAACTTCAAAGGCTACAGCTGATCCCACATATTTGTAATTTTTGAATGCTCTTTTGTCACGGTGACATTCAGTCCCCTACGTATTTAAAAATAATTCAATGCCTGCTACACTACTCACTCTTTTATTTTATTATCATATTTACTCACTTAAATACTACCCTTACTCACTCACCGACATATTCCGCAGCACTTTTAAAACATTAGCATCACACTGTCCCCAATGGGGCTAACAATCTAAGTTCCCTATCAGTATGTCTCTTGACACTGTCACTGTTTGAAAATATTTAAAGGTTTACAAAAGAGAAAAGGAGGTTATTGCAGTGATGTATCTAAAGCAACATAGAGTAGGAGTTTGGGCCTATGCATGTTTGGAGCATACAATCCCACCCTGGTGGGGGTTCAGTTAGGTATAAGCTACAGTATAAGAAAAGTGAGGACCAGTAGGACCCTGGCACATGCTGGAAGTAAGTGTAGAGGGGCAGAGGGCTATAGAACCTACAGCAGTGAGTGGTTGCCAGTGGGAGTACCAAAGGTCCTCAGTAGCTGGAGACTGCAAAGGACCATGAGGTGCTTGAGACATGTTGTGGAGATGCTGTAGCAGTGGGTGCTAGCTGTAATGGATGTACTGCCTATGTCTGACAGATGGGTTGCGGTAGAGCTGTGAGTAAGATGTTTGCCAGTGGGTGAGTGTTCTTGGAAGAGTGCTGTAGAGCTAAGACTACCTGTCTTGACTTTGGGAACAGTGAGGATGTTCCAGGTTTGGAGTCAAGCCTGCCAAGAGGTGTAGTGAACTTTGGATCCAACTGAGTGGATTCCAACTCCATGGGCCTGACCTAGATCTGTTGCTGATGGGGATTGCTGATTGTAGCAGCTACCCAATTTTCAGTGTATTTTGAGGTCCTGTTAATATCTACTGTCAGATTAAAGTGAGAGTTAAAAAAAAAGTCTGGTTGCTAGTAGTTACTGCCTGTGACACCTGCCATGACGATATTGTGAGTTGTGGAAATAAATTATACTGTGATGGCGGAACTGTCTAGTATGAACAGTATGGAGACTCAGTAGTTAGCACTGGTACCTTGCAGTGCTCAGGTCCTAGGTTCAAATTTGATTAGTGACAATGTCTTATGAAGTTTGTATGTTTTCCCCATGTTTTTGTGGGTTTATTCCACACTGCAAAAACATACTTGTGACGGTCACGTACACTACACACAGGGGGGAGGATAGTGACCACTGCGCTCCACCCTCACCCCTGGCCCTGCCTACTTGCCTCGCAAGTCCTAATGACAGGGGACAACTAGACGGCAGTCCATAACTTAGGATACGTGATGGGAAGACAGACAAGACAAATAACGGAACGTGAACAGACCGGGTCAATACCTAGAGAGCTACGCAGTACTAAGGAATGAGCAGAGAATAGTCAGGAAAAGCCGAGGTCAAATACCAGGAGAGAAACGAAGTACAACAGGAGTCCGCAAAGAATCGTCAGGTGGAAGCCGGGGTCAGGATACCAGGAGAGATGCGCAGTACAGGAGGAGCAGGCAGAGAATCGTCAGGGAACACAGGATCAGGTAAGTATGCAGTAACAAAACAATCACTAGATACCTAAAATTAACAGGCAACCTGTGGCCAGCAGACTGCCTGTATTTATAGTGGGGAGTGAGGGTCATGTGACGTGGCCAGCATCACATGACCGACAGACCGACCAGTCGAGCACCGAGTGATCAGCTCGGCGCTCAAGGCAGACCTAGGAGCAGGGAGCCTCCCAGCTAGCAAAGCTGCCCTGGGAACAAGGTCAAACACAGATCCTCGCTCCCGAAGCTAAGCAGCAGGTCTGCGGCTGATGGGAGACCGAGTGCGCCTTCGGCACCCCGTTATAATACTGATAAGAAAATTTGTGCTACATGTCGGGGTGTGTAACCACCAAGCATTGTGTCAGAATACTATGTACAACCATCATGTCTGTGTCCTCTATGTATAAATGCCTCAGTCTGAATATATGGCTGTTCAAGGTAAACCATGCTGAATCTGTGTGAGTTAATTTGCCATCCTTTTGTGGGATACCATGTACAGTTCCTAACTGGGATGGCTAACCTCGGTCACTCCAGCTGTGGTAAAACTACGACTCCCAAGATGTACACTTGCTTGGCTGTTCTCAGAAATTAATGGAGCATGCTGGGAGTCTAAGTTTCCCCACAGCTGAAGTACTGGAGGTTAACCATCACAGTACAGGTGAAACACGAAAAATTAGAATATCGTGCAAAAGTCCATTTATTTCAGTAATGCAAATTAAATGGAATTGCATTAATGCAGCCTAAAATTAGAATTTTGTGAAAATGTTCAATATTCTAGGCTCAAAGTATCACACTCTAGTCAGCTAATAAATCCATATCCCCTGAGCAAAGGGTACCTCAAAATTGTGACTTTGGGGTTTCATAAGCTGTGAGCCATAATCATCCAAATTATAACAAATAAAGGCTTGAAATATCTCGCTTTGCATGTAATGAGTCTATCTCATATGTTAGTTTCACCTTTTAAGTTGCATTACTGAAATAAATGAACTTTGCACGATATTCAAATTTTTCGAGTTTCACCTGTAGACCCTAGTCCATACCTACTTACAAGTATCTTTCTCTGTTTCCTGTTTTGCTGTCCAAATCCACATGAATAAGAGCTGGTAAATAACAATGACAACAGGCAGTTCAACTTCCAGGTACTTGGTATGAAAAAAGTGAACCATGACTGTTGTGACAACAGTATGATTACAAAATGTCTAGTGGTAATGTGGATATGTTGTAGGAGGATTAAAAATGTCTGTTTGATAAACTTTTTTTTTTTTTTTAAACAATGTAGTACGTTAATATCATAGATATAATAATTGCCATCTGTGTATATTAATATTCTTAACAGGGAGAATATGCTTCTCCTGCCCTTCTCTATTTACCAGCAGTGAAAATAAAAATAACATTTTAAAGGGAAAATGTCTTTAGAAAATGACCTACTGTTTAAATCATGTTTTTTTTTGCTAAACATATTTTTAAATAATTTTTGGTGGTAATTTTTAATTTTACGTGTCAATATTTATAAAAAAAAAATATATAAAATCCTGCAGATCTTGCACTGGCCACTAAGCCTATTAATAGTTACCAATTCTTGGTCTGTACAAATTACTTTACTACATCAGGCGATATCACAGCTTATCTACTCCCTCTTGACCTCTACGCATAGAAGTCCATTGTGTCTATGGCCCATGGTAGCTGCTATAAACCATATCACTAAATGCAGTTTTCAACAGCTCACACAAGATGGCTTCCCTCATAATAATGTTCAGGAGATAGAATTTTTAAAAATCTACAATCAAAAAATAAAAACCGATTAGAAAAAAAGATATGTGGCACTATCTGGTTTAAACTAGCAGACAAATTTCCGTTAAAGCCCTGAAGCTTTCCCTTGCTTGCTATGACAATAATGAGTTCTCATTATAGTTCTGCATGTGCTGGCCCCAGAGATATTTATGCATATACACAACTGATCCCACATGAACGTGATAAACTTTTTCTGTCTAGCAAAAAGAAGAGTGCAACCAACAGCAGCATGAGCCATGAGTTGTGCACCCCTAAATTCTAGGGGTATGTTCAATTTCTAATTCTGAACAATAAATATACAGTACTGTGTAATAGACAGTGTTGAGCGAAGGTATGTAAACTTTTATTTGGCTGCTTCGCTAAATTTCACAAAGAACCACAGAAAATTACTTTGTCATAAAGTGCATTTCTATGTAATGAGCCGCCGTAATGATGGGGAACAGCAAATGCACCGCCCCTCGTTATTGAACCTCTCAGGTGCCATGTTTATTGCTGATTGCGGCATCTCATGTAAAAATGGAGGCATTTCGGGGGTTAAAAAAAAATCATAATACTCACCTCCTCTGTTTGAGTGTGAAGATGCCGCAGCCATCTTGATTGAAGATCCCGCGCAATGGGACGTTGTGTTAATTTTGCGCAAGATCTTTAATCAAGATGGCCGTGACAGCCTCTTCGGGCTTAAACAAATGGGATAAGATGTTTTTTTTTTTACGCCATTTCAGGGAAAAGTTATATGTGTAACCTTTACTGGCCCAGTATTTATCATGAAGGAAAAGAACCTGAATCAGTTTAATCGAGACTAAAATCACATCAAATAAGCAGGCAATGCATGTCGGGAAGCTTTTTTTGACATCAATACTGTGGATTTTTCACCATCCCTGTTTTTGTGTATGGTTTAAAATAATGCTAATATGTAATATTTATAAGGATTCACATTGAAGATTTTCAATTTTCAGCATGACTGGTTCAATTTCTTGATATGGTTCTATTTCTCCTTCAGATTAATTACAGTTTAGATGCCTCCGAACCGCTGTTTATCTGAACACAACTGTTTTCCGCGATGACATTTAATCTTACATTCCCAAAAGTACACAAGACTAAATAAACTAGTTTACTCTGGGCATCATGTCCCCCATCTAGGAAACTCAGTCATGCATATCTCTGCTCTGACAAGAACAGGTCAAGTAGATATTTTCCTTCAGCACGTTAAAGATTTAATTTTGGTTTGATTAAAATATTTACAACCGGCAAGAAAATATCTTAACATTTACACTTCCTGATATCCATAATTTGCTTCGCTCTAACTAAAAGTGCGGATGCAGCGTGAATGATTATTAAATATGATCTTCAAATCCCCTTGATAGCTGACCTTCAAGTGTGTTTAATTATCCATTATTCATGGCCGCCCACATTCTGTAATTCAGTGTTACCTTTAGTGAGCTAAATTTAAGAAGTATTTTAAGATTTTCAAATATTAGCAGATCGCTGAAAGATTTAATTCTCTTCCATAACAGAAAATGGATTCTTCCTATTCACAGTCCTTCCGCTTTTATCTTAGATTTTTTGCAATTCATTGTTTAAATATTCATATGAATATTTCATGCTTTTCAAGGATTACAGCAATTACGTGTTACGCAATGTTGTAGACTTTAAGAGACAATCAGGTAGAATGAATGCTAATAATCACACATATTATATTAGTAAAATGAATTGATTCAATTAAAACAGACATTAAAAGCATATTTGTACCATTCAATTTGAATAATTTATTACAAGATTTAAAATGACAGTGCAGCCCTAAAATAGAATTCTACTAAATAGTTTATGAATACTGTACCTCACAAGACACAACTACTAGAGATATCTCCTTGCTTAACAGAAATGGAGAATGAGATGATTCCTGTAAATTTACTGTAAATGAAGACAGTTGTGAATGTGAATAGCTACTTTTAAATTTAAAGAGGTTTTCTGGGATTTTCATATTAATGGCCTATCCTCAGGATGGGTCATCAACATGAGATTGGTGCGGGTTTGACTTCCAGCAGCCCCACTGATAAGCTGTATGAAGAGATACAATAGCGTTTAGGCCTCTTACTAGACCATGTGACTTCATGTTCATTGGTCATATGGCCTAGGCGCAGCTCAGTCGGGTTGAGCTGTGAAACCAAGCACAGCCGCTATTTAATGGACAACGCTATGCTTGGCAAGTTCCAGTGAGCACTGCGGCTTCTTCAAACAGATGATTGTCAGGGGTGCCGGGAGTCTCACATTGATCATATTGATTACCTATCCTGAGAATAGGCAATCAATTTGAAATCAAATCCCAGAAAACTCCTTCAATTTCCACTGGAATGTTGCCTTGCCTAGCGGAACAAAGATGAAGGGTCCCCACCTAAAATTTACTGTAGATAGAGCGATAGATAGAGATTTATAATCATAGTTTACAAAAATTATAAAACAGTCTAATTATTATTAGGAATTTAAACCATTCCAATTTTTTTTAAAGACCTTACAGTTTAAAAGAATTGTTCTTAGACTAGAAGAAGTGAAGGTCAGTTGAGCTGCAGTAACCTGCCACAGCCACTTCACTAAGGGGAACTGTGCTTTTGGCACCATGCAAAGTTCTAGTTTCAGTGCTAAAGGCAGCAGGGAACAGCTGGGGGTGTTGAACATGGATCAGCTATTAATGACCTCAGGAGCTTGAAAAAGTTTTTTTAATTATGTGTTCAAGAAAGCTAGACAAGGGCTAAACTCCTAAGGAATAATCACAATTAGCTATTTTGAATAAAATACATACAATTCAGAAATCATATTGTAATTTAAGAGCGGGAAATAAACCACAGTTGAAAATAAACCTGGCAGATGTTCTTTAAAATGTTCTACTCTACGAATGACTATGACTACTCGAAGAAAACTGATCTGGCTATTTATTCTGCCTAAAATCAAAGTAATAAAGGCAATAATGTGGACAATGACACATAATCATTGATGAAAAAATATTAAAATGTACATTACAATGAGATTCAACAAAATAGAGGCAGGCGATACAGGCTGTACACTTGCACACAGTGTTGTACTGGTTGTACATAATACCCGTTCCATGAGCTGAAGCTTTTCCTATGTAAATAAAGAGTCAATTGAATTGTAATCACTCTAAAAAGCACATCTGCTTGTTTTTTTCTTTTAATTACATCTAGTGCTATTTTGTACATCTTTGGCAATTACTGCTTTTTTCTACACGTACTTAAAAAATGGTTATTGCATCCCATGAAATCTTAAACCCAATGAAAAAAATCTATAAAACTAATGTTTATATTGAAACAGATTCTAAGGGTCCTTTTACAATAAAGATTTCCTGCCATTAATGAGCACCAATCAACTATACTGTATAGAAACTTTACTGGTGTTCATTTAGTTGTATTTGCCATTTCCCTGTTAACATGGCGAGATGTGCTGCTGACAACTAGTGTTGAGCGAATCAAAGTCCACAAAGTGGACTTTGATCCGAATTTCAAGGAAAATTCGATTCACCGCCTAGACAAATTTCCTTGTGCTTCATAGTAGTAAATCGATTTCCCCTGAATGGCAGTAAAAAACAAAAAATAAATTATACTTACTTCATGCATTTGCTCGTGACGGGCTGACTACTGCTATCTTGATTGAATATCTCACACAAAATCCCATGCGTGTTGATGAATGATGTAACCACGCTGGCAGACATGATGATGTCATTACAGGTTGCGCGAGATTTCGCACCAAATTTTCAATCAAGGTGGCGGCCGGCTCGTGAGCAAATGGATGAGGTAATTTATTTTCTTTTCAAATTTTACACTGTATTCATACTGTTAGATGCCGCAATTAGCCAAATAAATTTCCTGGTTCAATTAGAATTGGTATTTAAACAGTCCTCCTCATCATGCTGTTCACATTCTGACATCATGAGACCAAGACGATACCTAACAATTGATCAACAGTACCTTGCCATTGCAAGGCTTCAAGCAGGATGTTTTCAGACTGAAGTGGCCATTGAGCTTAGAGCATCACGGAGTGTCATTAGCAGGTTGCAACAGAGATACAGAGAGACTGGAAGTGTCACAGAAAGGCATGGAAGTGGCCTTAGGACTCCTGACATGTACCCCTGACAGAAGGCTGTAAGTATCCCACTGTATAGGCATACAGTAGGATACGTTCCCCTCTTTACTAGTCCTTATCATCAGCAGCACAGTATTGCAGGGCATCCCATGCTTCTCCACACTTTCTAACTTTACAGCAGATTGTTTGTTAACCCTTTCCTGCAGATACAGTGAGTTCAGGTTTTAGACAGTCCCCCCACTTCCACATTTGGAAATGCAGTGAGAAAGGACATGAGGATTTATATTTCCTCTGTCCTCCTACCACAACCTCAGGAATTTGTAAATCGCTGCGTGGAAAGCAGCAGAACAGGCTTTTCTCCTGCCTTCCACACAGGGATCTGAACAAGCAGCACAATGGAAAGTTAGATGGGAGGTTTCTACATTCAGAAATACCTTTATTTTTAATAAAGATGGTTCTTCTTCCCAGGGATGATCAACATTCGGGCCCCAGGGTTGCCTTCTTCTCTGAAGTCTGCATGCCTTGGAAGTTCCTTTGATAACTGTCCATATATGAGCTGTTACATCACAGGAGCTCTCTGAAGGGTCTGTTTAACGGAGGCCAGTGATGGATGCCACACACTATCATGGCCTCTGTTAAATAGATTTTTTTGTTTACAGGACACTGCAGGATGAAATAGCACAGTTTACTATGCTATTCCATGCTGTGTTTTCGCAGTACACTGACGTATACCAGCTAGACGGAGGGCAAAAGGATACTCTTTTGTCTTCCGTTTAACTAATGAAGCTCTATGAACAGGGGCGTTGTTACTTCAAAACATTGGTGGCTTGAGCCCCAGATGCATTGACCAGTGCCCTGAATGTTATGCTGGCTGGCACTGGCAGGGCCGGCCGGCACTCTGACTCTCCTGCGCTACACCGGCCCTGACACTTTAACTCTAAAAAACTGTAATCCAAATCCGCCTGGCGCCTGCCCTGCAGACTTAACTTTTAACTTTAAATCATCCACAGCCGCCCGCTCATCTCTCACTAGATTCTGACTGCAGCTCCAGTAACAGCAGGCAGAACTCTCTCACTGACGTCAGGCACCTGCTCCTCCCACTAGGCGGCGCAGGCGCGTGACGTCAGTGAGTGAGCACCGCCCGCACTGGAGCTGACTAGCTGAGCCTGAGACTCTGAGTAAAACTATAGATGAGCGCTGAATCTGATTTATAAAGTTAAAGTTCCCCTTTGAGGATACGGATGGATTACAGTTTAAAATCTTAATGTACAGTTGTATACTCCTGTGAGCGGTGGGAAGGGGGATCTGTGAATGGCACTGGTATGGGGAGGGTGATCTGTGGATGGCACTGCTATGGGGAGGGGGATCTGTGGATGGAACTGTTATGAAGAGGGGGATATGTGGTGGATGGCACTGTTATGGGGAGGGGTATCTGTGGATGGAAATGTTATGGGGAGGGGGATATGTGGTAGATGGCACTATTATGGGGACGGGGATCTGTGGATGGCACTGTTATGGAGAGGGGGATCTGTGGATGGCACTGTTATGGATAATCTGTGAGGTTGCCCAGACGGCTAGGCCCTTCACTGTAGTTATTAATCCCATTCAGCAGTCCCCCATTTGCTGAAGGGGGGACTGCTGAAAGGGGTTAATAACTACTGTGAAGGCCCCCCCTGGTGGCGATGAGGGTGTGGCTTTATGGGATGGGGGCATGGTTTCACTTGGGCTCATGCCCTGGATGTCTTCAGACCCTAGCAACGCCCCTGTCTATGAACGTGTTTAGTGTGTACGTCTGGAGAAAAACTTGATGTGAACCCACCCTATAGCACAATGTATACCAAAATAGAAAATGTGTGCCATTGTCTATGCATAAAAGGAAACAAAATAGAAGTCAAATTCCTGTAAGCAAATAGAAAATATTTATTTATTGTTATCTAAGTTAGTATGATTTAACTCAAATCTATCTACAATATCTATCTAGAGAAAAAAATGTCAGCACCAGGCAAACTGGACAAAAAAGAAAAAGGGATGGTGCAATGGGACAAGACTAATGTCCAAGTAGACGTTAGAGCCTCTTTCTCATTTTTTTTTTTCTTATTTGAGAGTGATGCCTTTTTGCTATTTTTATCTATCTTAACATGAGAAATTAGACAAGACAATACATAATAATTTAAAGAGAATCTGTCACCTACAGCAAGTCCTAATGAGTACAGTAATACAAGTTATAGAACCTTAATTTGTATGCTGATATTCACCCTGATTCTCCTATTGTGTGCACACAAACCTGCCATAGAAAGTATTGTGAGGACTCCTGTGCATACAAACAATGTGGCGGGGTGTGTATTGACATACAAAATACCGATCTGCAGTCAGCAGCAGGTGTTCTATACATGTATTACTGTAAATATTAAGGCTTGCCTGAGGAGACAGATCCCCTATAAACAATATAGGGTTGCAGATTGGGTTGTACAGTCGTGGCCAAAAGTTTTGAGAATGACACAAATATTAGTTTTCACAAAGTTTGCTGCTAAACTGCTTTTAGATCTTTGTTTCAGTTGTTTCTGTGATGTAGTGAAATATAATTACACGCACTTCATACGTTTCAAAGGCTTTTATCGACAATTACATGACATTTATGCAAAGAGTCAGTATTTGCAGTGTTGGCCCTTCTTTTTCAGGACCTCTGCAATTCGACTGGGCATGCTCTCAATCAACTTCTGGGCCAATTCCTGACTGATAGCAAACCATTCTTTCATAATCACTTCTTGGAGTTTGTCAGAATTAGTGGGTTTATGTTTGTCCACCCGCCTCTTGAGGATTGACCACAAGTTCTCAATGGGATTATGATCTGGGGAGTTTCCAGGCCATGGACCCAAAATGTCAACGTTTTGGTCCCCGAGCCACTTAGTTATCACTTTTGCCTTATGGCACGGTGCTCCATCGTGCTGGAAAATGCATTGTTCTTCACCAAACTGTTGTTGGATTGTTGGAAGAAGTTGCTGTTGGAGGGTGTTTTGGCACCATTCTTTATTCATGGCTGTGTTTTTGGGCAAAATTGTGAGTGAGCCCACTCCCTTGGATGAGAAGCAACCCCACACATGAATGGTCTCCGGATGCATTACTGTTGGCATGACACAGGACTGATGGTAGGGCTCACCTTTTCTTCGTCGGACAAGCCTTTTTCCAGATGCCCCAAACAATCGGAAAGAAGCTTCATCGGAGAATATGACTTTGCCCCACTCCTCAGCTGTCCATTCACCAAACTTTCTGCAGAAGATCAATCTGTCCCTGATGTTTTTTTTGGAGAGAAGTGGCTTCTTTGCTGCCCTTCTTGACACCAGGCCATTTTCCAAAAGTCTTCGCCTCACTGTGCGTGCAGATGCGCTCACACCTGCCTGCTGCCATTCCTGAGCAAGCTCTGCACTGGTGGCACTCCGATCCCGCAGCTGAATCCTCTTTAGGAGACGATTCTGGCGCTTGCTGGACTTTCTTGGATGCCCTGAAGCCTTCTTATCAAGAATTGAACCTCTTTCCTTGAAGTTCTTGATGATCCTATAAATTGTTGATTGAGGTGCAATCTTAGTAGCCACAATATCCTTGCCTGTGAAGCCATTTTTATGCAACGCAATGATGGCTGCACGCGTTTCTTTGCAGGTCACCATGGTTAACAATGGAAGAACAATGATTTCAAGCATCACCCTCCTTTTAACATGTCAAGTCTGCCATTTTAACCCAATCAGTTTAACCCAATCAGCCTGACATAATGATCTCCAGTCTTGTGCTCGTCAACATTCTCACCTGAGTTAACAAGACGATTACTGAAATGATCTCAGCAGGTCCTTTAATGACAGCAATGAAATGCAGTGAAAAGTTTTTTTTGGGATTAAGTTAATTTTCATGGCAAAGAAGGACTATGCAATTCATCTGATCACTCTTCATAACATTCTGGAGTATATGCAAATTGCTATTATAAAAACTTAAGCAGCAACTTTTCCAATTTCTAATATTTATGTAATTCTCAAAACTTTTGGCCACGACTGTATGTAGTGTTGGTCGAGCAACAAAGTGCTCGAGTGCTCGAGTAGAACACCTAAGGATGCTCGGGTGCTCTACCAAGCACCCGAGCACAATGGAAGTCAATGGGAGAACCCGAGCATTAAAACAGGCACCCCCTGCTCTGAAGAGGGGAGGGTGTCTGGTTCATAGGAAAAGGTCAGAAATTGATGGAAACACCACTGAAATGGTTCGGGAACAGCATGAGGAGGATGTCTGGATGCACCTTGGACTCCCAGGTTGCTACTGGGAACAATGTTGTCCGAGTGGTACACCACTTTTACAGACTGACAATAATACGCACCAAACTGAAGATAAAATCGATTTTCAAGGAAAAATTGTTAGGAAACATTCTTTCCTGTATATTTACTTGTATATAAAGTGCAAATGCTGCCCAAAAATACAAGGAAGAGGCACTCCGATACAGTGGGATGCAAAAGTTTGGGCAACCTTGTTAATCGTCATGATTTTCCTGTATAAATCATTGGTTGTTACGATAAAAAATGTCAGTTAAATATATCATATAGGAGACACACACAGTGATATTTGAGAAGTGAAATGAAGTTAATTGGATTTACAGAAAGTGTGCTATAATTGTTTAAACAAAATTAGGCAGGTGCATAAATTTGGGAACCACAAAAAAGAAATGAAATCAATATTTAGTAGATGCTGCTTTTGCAGAAATTACAGCCTCTAAACGCTTCCTGTAGGTTCCAGTGAGAGTCTGGATTCTGGTTGAAGGTATTTTGGACCATTCCTCTTTACAAAACAACTTTAGTTCATTCAGGTTTGATGGCTTCCGAGCATGAACAGCTCTCTTTAAGTCACACCACAAATTTTCAATTATATTCAGGTCTGGGGACTGAGATGGCCATTCCAGAACGTTGTACTTGTTCCTCTGCATAAATGCCTTAGTGGATTTTGAGCAGTGTTTAGGGTCGTTGTCTTGTTGAAAGATCCAGCCCCGGGCAGCTTCAGCTTTGTCACTGATTCCTGGACATTGGTCTCCAGAATCTGCTGATACTGAGTGGAATCCATGCGTCCCTCAACTTTGACAAGATTCCCAGTCCCTGCACTGGCCACACAGCCCCACAGCATGATGGAACCACCACCATATTTTACTGTAGGTAGCAGGTGTTTTTCTGGAATGCTGTGCTCTTTTTCCTCCATGCATAACGCCCCTTGTTATGGCCAAATAACGAAATTTTTGTTTCATCAGTCCACAGCACCTTATTCCAAAATGAAGCTGGCTTGTCCAAATGTGGTTTAGCCCACCTAAAGCGGCACTTTTTGTGCTGTGGGCGGAGAAAAGGCTTTCTCTGCCTCACTCTCGCATACAGCATCTCCTTGTATAAAGTGCGCCGAATGGTTGAACGATGCACAGTGACTCCATCTGCAGCAAGATGATGTTGTAGGTCTTTGGTGCTGGTCTGTCGGTTGACTCTGACTGTTCTCACCATTCGTCGCTTCTGTCTATCCAAGATTTTTCTTGGTCTGCCACTTCGAGCCTTAACTTGAACTGAGCCTGTGGTCTTCCATTTCCTCAATATGTTCCTAACTGTGGAAACAGACAGCTGAAATCTCTGAGACAGCTTTCTGTATCCTTCCCATAAACCATGATGGTGAACAATCTTTGTCTTCAGGTCATTTGAGAGTTGTTATGAGACCCCCATGTTGCTACTCTTCAGAGAAAATTAAAAGAGGAGGGAAACTTACAATATACCCCCTTAAATACTCTTTCTCATAATTGGATTCACCTGTATATGTAGGTCAGGGGTCACTGAGCTTACCAAGCCAATTTGAGTTCCAATAATTAGTTCTAAAGGTTTTGGAATCAATAAAATGACAACAGTGCCCAAATTTATGCACCTGCCTAATTTTGTTTAAACAATTATAGCACACTTTCTGTAAATCCAATAAACTTAATTTCACTTCTCAAATATCAGTGTGTCTGTCTCTTATATGGTATATTTAACTGACATTTTGTATCGTAACAACCAACGATTTATACAGGAAAATCATGACGATTAACAAGGTTGCCCAAACTTTCGCATCCAACTGTATATCACATAAAGGAGAGCCTCATTCACATTGTTGTACAATTGTTCAGGTAGTGGGACTCCTACACTCATAAAGCTTATGTACTAAGGGAAAGGACTGCCAAAAATTACAATGACCCGACATTCCAATAACCTTTTATTACACATAAAGGAGGGAATTATACACACCCTTGAAAAATTATGATTGATGGCCTGCTGGTGACCCTCATAAACATTAGAGGCAAGGGCCTGCTGCTGACCCTCTAAAACATTAGAGGCAAGGGCCTGCTGCTGATCTGACCATCTAATACATTAGGGGTGAGGGTGTGCTGCTGAGCTGACCATCTAAAACATTATGGGCTAGGGTCTGCTGCCGAGCTGACAATCTAAAAAAATTTGTGGGCGAGGGCCTGCTGTCGAGCTGACCATATAAAAAATTTTGTGGGCGAGGGCCTGCTGCTGAGCTGACCATCTAAAAATTTAGGGGTGAGGGTCTGCTGCAGAGCTGACCCTCTAAAACATTATGGTTGAGGGCCTGCTGGTGACCCTCAAAAACATTATGGGTGAGGGCCTGCTGGTGACCCTCAAAAACATTATGGGTGAGGGCCTGCTGGTGACCCTTTAAAACATTATGGGTGAGGGCCCACTGCTGAGTTGACCCTCTGAAACATTAGGAGCGAGGGCAGCCTAATAATCAGGTTGATATGATGGAGGACGAGAAAAGGGAGATTGAAAAATATACCCTTTTTAGTGGAGCATGGGAATACAGTGTATTCAATACACCATAAAAGCCATATTTAGAGTGCCTTTATGTTCAGCCACTTTCCTCTGGTGGAGTATAGAAGTCAGGGGCAATCCAGGCCTTGTTTTGTTTTTATAAAAGTCAACCAGTCAGCATTTTCAGTTGACAGACGGATGCACTTATTAGTTATTATGCCCCCAGCAGCACTAAATGCACTCTGATAAAACGCTGGCGGCGGGGCAGGCCAGCACCTCCAAATCGTAGAGAGCCAGTTCATGCCACGTGTCCAGCTTGGACACCCAATAGTTGTAAGGCACACAGGGATCACTGAGGATGCTGACACGGTCTGCTACGTACTCCTTCAGCATCTTCCAAAATTTTTACCTCCTTGCGACACTAGGCCGCGCATCAGGTTGAGGGTGCTGGCGAGCTGTCATGAAACTGTCCCAGGCCTTGGAGAGTGTTGCCCTGCCTCTGTTTGAACTGCTGTGTGTTCTTATCGTCTCCCCTCCTTGGTTTCCCAAGGAACTACGTACTTGGGCAACCAGCTGGAAATTTTTGGAGCAATTTTTCCACAAGGACCTTCTCATTTTGCACCATTTTGCTCTGCCTCTCCACCATAGGAATGAGAGATGAGAAGTTCTCTTTGTAGTGGGGGTCGAGAAGGATGAACAACCAGTAATCGGTGTTGGTCAAAATGCTCTGCAACGTGAGGGTCAAGGGAAAGGCAGCCTAACATAGAGTCCAAACAGATAAGACTTCGCTATCCTCAACGGGAGTATGACTCTCAATCTCCTAATCCTCCTCTTCTACCCATCCATGCTGAACAGATGGAATAAAACTTCAATGGGTACTACACTCAGTAGCGGAGGCAACCGTCTCTTGCTCCTCCTCCTCCTCATCCAATTCGCTCTGAGAAGACGAACTGAGGGTGGTCTGCCTATCACCCTGTGAACCTACTTCCTCAATTTCCACATCTTCCACATGCAAAGCGTCCGCCTTAATTGTGAGCAGCGAGCGTTTGAGTAGACACAGAAGTGGGATGGTTACGCTGATAATAACATCAGACATCAATGCCCACTCGTCGCTTGTGAAGAGCGGAAGCTGACTGGAAAGGTGACGACCATGTTGCAGCTGGTATTCCACTACTGCCCTCTGCTGCTCACAAATCCTGGTCAACATGTAAAACGTGGAGTTACAGTGCGTGCTCATGTCGCACAACAGTTGGTGAGCTGGCAATTGCAAGCGCTGCTGCAGCGTTGCCAGACTGGCGGAAGCTGTTGATGACTTGAGGTAATGGGCACACACGCAGTGCACCTTCACCAGTAGCTCAGGCAAATTGGGATAGATTTTGATAAACCACTGAACCACTAGGTTGTACATGTGGGCTAGGCATGGGATGTGTGTGAGCTTGCCGAGCTCCAAAGCCACCACCAAGTTACGGCCATTATCAGACACAACCATGCCTGGTTGTAGGTTGAGTGGCGAGAGCCACAGCTCAGTCTGGTCCCTTATCCCCTGCCACAGCTCTGCGGAAGTGTGCTGTTTGTCCCCTAAGCAGATCAGTTTAAGCACGCTGCTTCCAGCTACTGACTGATGGCTGACTGGTGGTGCAAGATGATAATTTAGAGGTGGAAGTGGATGAAGAGGAGGAGAAGGGAAGGTTGCAGCCACTAACGTAGGTGGCGGCGGAAACCCTGATGTAAGTAGGGCCCGCAATCCTTGACGTCGGTAGCACCTGTGCCATCCTAGGGTAAGACTTGCTCCCGGCCTCCACAATATTCACCCAGTGTGCTGTCAGGGAAATGTAGCGTACCTGGCCAAGAACACTTATCCATGTGTCAGTCGTTAAGTGGACTTTCCCAATAACTGCGTTTGTCAGGGCACGGGTGATGTTACGGGACACATGCTGGTGTAAGGCTGGGACTGCACACCGTGAAAAATATTGGTGGCTGGAGACAGAGTACCGTGGGACAGCCGCAGCCATCAGGCTGTAAAAAGCCTCAGTGTCCACAAGCCTAAATGGCAACATTTCCAGGGACAGCAATTTGGAAAGGTGCGCATTTAGTGCTATGGTCTGTGGGTAAGTGGCTGGGTATTTGCTTTCATTCAAAGGCCTGGGGTATAGACATCTGTACGCTGCGCTGGGACACAGAAGTGGATGTGCTAGCTGATGGTGCTTGCGAAGGTCCAGGTGCATGGCGGGAGGCATCCGGGCCTGCGTCTTGGACAGGGGATTGGCCAGCACGTATCATAGGGGAAGAGGAGGTAGTGGTGTGACCCGCAGACACTGGTTGTGGACCCAGACGTTCGGCCCACCTATTACGGTGCTTTGATGCAATGTGGCGGATCATGCTGGTGGTGGTGAGGTTGCTAGTGCTCATTTTGATAAGGCACAGGTTTCAAATGACAATTCTTTTATCGTCCACATTTTCCTCAAAAAAGCGCCATACAGCGGAACACCTACCACTTGGCAAGGGAGATTGCCACAAGGTGGTTCTCCAGGGAACAGTTCCGGGCCTGTTTGGTGTGGCCCTCCTTCTCCCTTTTGCCACCCCACTGCCTCTTCCAGCCTTTTGCGGTGCTGCGGATCCCTCCCACTCTGTAGTGCTGTCCTCGCTCAGCTTGCCACCTTCCCAGGTTGGTTCAGTGACTTCATCGTCCAGAACCTCCTCTTCCACTTCCTCACTCTGGTCATCCTCCTGACTTGTTGACCCAACAACAAAACAACAACCTCAGTTATTGACAACTGTGTCTCATCCTCATCATCAACCTGTTGAGACTCTAATTGCGGTTGACTTATTGGCAACTGTGTCTCATCATCATCATCATCCACCTCGTGAAACACTAATTACCGTTCCACACCGTCATCTTCTTCTGACTGTAGATGCTCCAGAGTTTGGTAATCAGGGCACAAGATCTCCTCATGTCCCTCTTCAAGCTGGCTTGGCGAGAGGCCCAAATTAAGGAATGGCGATGAAAACAGCTCCTCGGACTATCAGAGTGTGGGATCACTTGATTGACAAGACTCTCCATGGTGGGTGGAAGGAGTATCAGGGTGAGGATTCTGTTGACCAGACTCTTGGCTACTGAGACAGGACTTTGAGAAAGACAGGGTGGTGCTTAACCGACTGGAAGCATTATCTGCTGCAATGCAACCGACCACCTGGTCTGACTTCGAGAGTGGTGTCCTGCGCCACCCTGCAAACTTGGACATGAAGCTAGGTATCGTGGATGAGTGTGTTTCTTGTGCTCTGGTAGCAGGCACAGTTTCACAGCGCCCAGGGCCACGGCCTCTGCGTGCACCGCCAGCAGCATGACCACTTACCCGTCCCTTGCTGCTCGCCTTGTGCATATTAAATGGTATATATGCTTGCAAGTATGTCAGACGTACAGTAGCGTATGATTTGGAAGTGTGTGCGCAAATTAAAAAAGGTATTTGGGATGTGGAAACGTCACTCAGGAGAAATCCCGCAGGTAATGTCAATGCTGTCACCAGCAGCCAATGAAAAATTACAGGGAATGTCGTTATACAGGAGAGGTACCACCGAGTACATAGAATGTCATAGATATTTTTAGGATGCACACACGTTAAACAGGAGGTATAGCGCAGGTAATGTCACTGTCACCACCGCCTAATAAAAAATTACACTGAATGAATGTCACTGATATTTAGGTTGCACAAACGTTAAACAAGAGGCATGTCATTGTCACCACCGCCTAATAAAAAAAATTACACAATGAATGTCACTGATATTTAGGATGCACAAATGCTATACAGGAGGTGTAGTGCAAGTAATGTCGCTAGAAAGGAGTAGTGAATAGTGATCTGGATTAATTAAGACTTAACTTTTACTTTTGATACAATATAAAATATATCCCTCAAAATATATTAGAGGTTGAGTGCAAAATACAATTTTCCACAGTCCCACACTCGGGAGGGCTTTTTGGAAACAAAGACAGCTGTGTACACTTATGCAATCAGTGTCGGACACTAGAAGGTGGCAAGAGCTGATATGCACAAGCACCTTAGGTGCACAAAAACAAGGTAGCAGCAATCAATGTATACTGGCACCCTATGTGCACAATTCAAGCAATAATGCAGAAAACAACATGTAGCAGTGTATACATAATGCACAGTGGCATACAGAAAAAACAACAAAAAAACATACAATGATTAGGTGCAAAAAGACACCGTGCAGCACACATGCAGAGCTGCACCTATATCATAAGGTGCATGGCGGCACCGTTGAAACCCAGTGTCCTACCCTACAGGTGATGGGTTCTTCAGACACCTCCGTTCCGTTGTTTCTTGTTAGGGTGGTCCGGTTTGACAGAAGAGAGTCTTCACGATATATGGGGGGATCACAGGAAGGTGTTCCTATTTATCCCTAGACGACCCTCAGGGCCCTACAATAGCCCTGTTAGTCTAACCACGGGGAATCCCACTAATTGGGCCCCCGTCCTGGACCTAACCCTGGAATTGCATTCCCTATTTTTCCCTGAAAAGATCCCAACATGCACGTTTCTGAGGCAGAAACAATCCTCTCATCAGGGGAATATGTAAAATGGGCCAAAATATGTAAAATAAGCACCAAGTTGCTGGGAGGAGTACTCACCAGCAGGTACAAGAACCACTGGTAGAGATAGCTCCCTAGTGGAATAGAATGCACAGGTAGGTGCAAAACATAAAGGGAAAGAAAGAAAGGGACAGATGAAACACCCCCTCCCTTCGTTGCAGTACACAATTTGGGGCCACAGGCATTGATGTTACCTGGCTTTTCTGCAGGAGCCCGCCGATCTTTTAAAGCGTTGCGCGCGACGCGCAGTATGGTGACGTCAGCCATCGCGAGATGTAAAGGCGGAGCATGCGCATCAACATATGTGCGCGACGCGCAATATAATGACGTCAACCATCGCGGGATGTAGAGGCGGCGCATGCGCAAAGGGATTTGCCAGGACCCAAAGTGTAGCGTGCATGGAGCGGCGCTTGCTGCGCCTGCGCCAGTGGCCAATAGCGAAAGTAGGTCACCGCGCAGGCGTGTCAGCTCCGATATATATGCTACAACTTGAGGATACACTGCCGGTTTCGCCGGACATCACAGCCCTCATGCCGATATCAATAGCATGAGGGAAGGTTCCACAGTATATAAAATATAGGCATAGGGGCACTGTCCACCAAATGCATACTGTGGGAACATGTTAAACATAAAAATAACAAAATATAAGTACATAGATTGTCCATACATACGGGCATTGATATGAAAGCACCGTATGGGTGTACACTGATGGGCATTGGGATATATGTCCATACAGTGTACACCTAAATAAACCCTGATATGGGTATGTAATAGGTGAAGAATGGTATTTGTGGTGGTTTAATGCTTTAATTTTTTAACCATGGCCATAATAGAGACTCAATAAAGGGGATGGTGGGCACCATGAAAGATAGAGTCCATTCTACAGGAATATGGAGAAAAAAATCATCATTGGGGCAGGTTACTTATAAGGCTTCCAAATATATCAAAGGATAGGCAGATCTCAACTGGCACTTCTGGTGAATATTACAGGAAGCAGCCAAAATTGAGTTGTTCATTCAAACCTCTAGGGGATACTGTATCAAGTTGGAATGTCCAGGTGCTTCCCTCTGTAATAGGAGATGGTTCCAATCACCACCACGTATAGGTGGTGGGATTTTGTCAATGCCTATAGCCCTGATACAGCTTGGATCCCCGCCGTGGGTGTCATTCACATGCCGGCTACTGGTGTGTCGTGCTCATTCGCGATGTCACCCAGGTGCTCCCCGAGGCGTCTACCCAGCTCTCTTATAGTCTTGCCTATATATTCAAGTACACACACGCATGTGATCTTGTAGATCACACCCCGTTTGCGGCAATTGATGAAATCCTTGATGGACTTCTGCAAATTTGAACTAAAGAAGGTTTTGCTGCTTTGTAGTATCTTGCAGGCCACACAGCCACTGCACCTATAGCAGCCATTGATCTTACGGTCCAACCATGTGGTCCCTTGAGTGGCTAGGGTGTAGTGGCTGAGAAAAAGCATATCTTTGAGGCTACTGCCTCTCCTAAAAGAGATCTGTGGATAACTGAAGATGGTCTCTTTCGGGGTCCATCAATAAGACGGGCCAATGCTTACGGAGGATGTCCCTGATCTGTCCTGATTTTTTTTCGGTCTCCTCTTTGACCTTGGGCACCAGGAGATCAGACTGTTTTGCTGATAGTGCAGTCCAGTATGCTGGTTTTAGGACATCATTGGGATATCCTCTAGCAAGGAACCGTTTTTGTAAGACCTTTGCTTGATCGACGAACTCTGACTTACTGGAGCAGTTGCGTCTTAGACGCAAATATTGACTTTTTGGTATACCTCTTTTCTGAGAAAAGGGGTGGCCTCTGTCCCAGTGTAGTACAGAGTTCGTCGACGTAGGCTTCCTGTAATTTGTAGTGTCAAGCTCGTTTAAGGCACCTCTGGATACTTTGATATCCAGAAACTCCAAATTGTCCCTGTTTGCTTCTGATGTGAAGCGTAATCCCACTTCATTGGAGTTAAGTTTAAGTACAAACTCCGAGAAGGACTCCTTCGTGCCATTCCATATGAGAAAGATGTCGTCTATGTACCGCGCCCACATGAATATGGACCCGGTACATGACAACATCGTGTCACCAAAGACCATTGTTGCCTCCCACCAGCCCAGGAGCAAATTGGCATAGGACGGCGCACAGGAACATCCCATTGCCGTGCCCTTGAGCTGGTGGTAGGTCCTGTTATTAAAGAGGAAAAAATTGTGCATTAAGAGGAACCTTAATAGGTTCAGCACAAATTGATTATGTGCCCTGTACTGGGTTCCCCTCATGTTGAGGTAATACTCGACTGTCCTGAGTCCTGCCTCATGGGGAATGGAGGAGTATAGGGCCTCAACATCTATGCTGCCCAGGATACTGCTATCCTCAATGGTGACATCATCAATTTTCCTCAAGTGGTCCATACTGTCACGAATGTAGGATGGCAGGCATACCACAAAAGGCATAAGGATGCGATCTATATATATGCCTGCATTCTGACATAAGCTGTTAATCCCAGAGACTATTGGACACCCTTTGATAGGGCTAGTCCCCTTGTGGATTTTTGGGAGACTGTAAAATGTCTCCATGGTCGGATTCTTTGGGTAGAGGAATTCAAATTCTTCCTCCGAAATAATCCTTCCTCCTTTCGCCTCATTCAAAATCCCCTTTAGTTCTCCCAAAAAAGCCACAGTGGGATTACATGAAAGTACCGTGTAGTTGTTCCTATCATTGAGAAGTTGTTGACACATGTTTACATAGTCCGTGGTGTTTAGTAGCACAGTATTTCCACCCTTGTCGGAGGGTTTAATAGTAATACTGGGATCTCTCTTCAGGGACTGTATTGCATTCCATTCCTCAGCCGAGTAGTTACGACTGGGAGAGGAAGGTCGAATATCTGCAAGGTCCCTGCAAACCAATTGCAAGAAAACATCCAGGCAGGAGACTTCGCCTGCAGGTGGCATTTTCTTGTTACTGTTCCTCAAGGAGGTAAAAGGGCCTTCCCCTTCATTTTTGTCCAAAACATCAGACAAACCATGAAGTAGTTTAACATCATCTAACAAATCGAGGGGAATCCTGAGGTCCCGACACTGTCGCTTATCTGTATTGATGTAAAATTTATGCCACCTCAGTTTGCGAATAAAGAGGTGTGACCCATTCAAAAATATCAAAGCGATGTGTCGGGACGAAGGTAAGTCCCTTACTAAGGACTGCCATTTCCGTTGTTGTGAGGGGACGGTGTGACAGATTGATTACCTCTGGGCCACTCCTCCCTGTGCATTGGGTCAGTTTCTCAGTGGGTATGGATTGGTCTGCTCTAAAAAATCAGAAGAGTGTCCTGTAGAGTAACCTCTACTTTTGCCCCCACATCCTCTCCCTGATCTTTTCAGGGCAAAATAGGGAATGCAATTCCAGGGTTAGGTTCCGGACGGGGGCCCAATTAGTGGGATACCCCGTGGTTAGACTAACAGGGCTATTGTAGGGCCCTGAGGGACATCTAGGGATAAATTGGAACACCTTGCTGTGATCCCCCCATATCGTGAAAACTCTCTTCTGTCAAACCGGACCACCCTAACAAGAAACAACGGAACGGAGGTGTCTGAAGAACCCATCACCTGTAGGGTAGGACACTGGGTTTCAACAGTGCCGCCGTGCACCTTATGATATAGGTGCAGCTGTGCATGTTTGCTGCACGGTGTCTTTTTGCACCTAATCATTGTATGTTTTTATGTTGTTTTTTCTGTAATGCCGCTGTGCATTATGTATACACTGCTACATGTTGTTTTCTGCATTATTGCTTGAATTGTGCACATAGGGTGCCAGTATACATTGATTGCTGCTACCTTGTTTTTGTGCACCTAAGGTGCTTGTGCATATCAGCTCTTGCCACCTTCTAGTGTCCGACACTGATTGTATAAGTGTAGACACAGCTGTCTTTGTTTCCAAAGAGCCCCCCCGAGTGTGGGACTGTGGAAAATTGTATTTTGCACTCAACCTCTAATATATTTTGAGGGATATATTTTATATTGTATCAAAAGTAAAAGTTAAGTCTTAATAATTCCAGATCACTATTCACTACTCCTTTCTTATGATTCATGCGAGTGATCATTTATGAATATAATTTTTCTGATTTGCAAATAATGTCGCTGTCACCACCGGCTGATTAAAAATTACACTAAATTAATGGAACTGATATTTAGGATGGGCAAACGATATACAGGAGATGTAGTGCAGGTAATGTAACTGTCCGCAGCGGACACCGTCTACAGAAAAGTTACACTGGATGTCACAGATGATTTTAATTTTAAGCTGCGCACACGTTAGGAGATGTAGCGCAGATAATGTCACTGTCACCAGCGGCAAAAAAAAATTACACTGAATGTCACTGATATTTCGGATGCGCTAACGTTGTACTGGACATTATCATAGTCACCTTCACCACGACATTAGAGATCTCGGAGTAGGCAGCAACAGCGGGGACCACCCTCTTTGAGCTGATCTGGGTACTGTCGTCAGAACCCTGGGTGGCGGCCGTTGCTACCTCCTCTTCCTCATCTGATGCCAAGAATGGTTGTGCATCGGTAAGGTCTGGGAATGGATGGGAAAATGATTCCTCTGATTTGAGTGGAAGGGCTATAATGGTGGTGGTGGTGGTGGTGTCTTTGGGGGTGCACACTAGAGATGTTGCGAACATAAAATTTTCTGTTTGCGAACGGCCAACATGAATTTCCGCGAACGGGCAAACCGGGCGATCCACCATAGACTTCAATAGGCAGGCAAATTTTAAAACCCACAGGGACTCTTTCTGGCCACAATAGTGATGGAAAAGTTGTTTCAAGGGGACTAAAACCTGGACTGTGGCATGCCGGAGGGGGATCCATGGCAAAACTCCCATGGAAAATTACGTAGTTGACGCAGATTCAGGTTTTAATCCATAAAGGGCATAAATCACCTAACATTCCTAAATTGTTTGGAATAACGTGCTTTAAAACATCAGGTATGATGTTGTATCGATCAGGTAGTGTAACGGTTACGCCCGCTTCACAGTGACAGACCAAACTATGACAGACCAAATTCCCCGTTTAACGCACGGCAAACAACCGCAAACAGTCCATTTGCACAACCGCAAACTCCCCATTTGCACAAGGTTGGATACCAAGCTAGCCATGTCCCGTTCCTTGTCCTCACTGATGTCATTGAAGGTCTCTTCCTCCACCCAGCCACGTACAACACTAATGGTCCCCGAAAGGTGACAACAAGCCTCCTGGGACGCCTGCTGTGGTTGGTCTTCCACCTCCTCAAAGCCACCTTCCTCCTCTGACTCCTCTTCTTCAGAATCCTCCCTCTGCGTTGCCGCAGGTCCAGCAATCGACGATGACAAGGCTTCTTCTGGTGGTGATGGTGACCACAACTCTTCCTCTTTATGCTCATCTACGGCCTGATCCAGCACTCGTCGCAGGGCACGCTCCAGAAAAAACGCATATAGGATGAGGTCGATGATGTTGCCTTGGGTTTGACTGACCAGGTTTTTCACCTCCGCAAAAGGACGCATGAGCCTACAGCCATTGTGCATGAGCGTTCAGTAACGCGGCCAAAAAATACCCAGCTCCACAGAGGCTGTCCTCTGTTCTTACCAGTTTAATCTCTGTTTTGTCCCCTATCAGGGGCCGGTGTGGTGTACGGAATAGATTAAGCGTGTGCGTCGTGCAATTTACTGTGCTACAAGATATGAGTGGTATGTTAATTAGTACTATTCCTATCAGTTTAATCCCTGTTACGTCCCCTATCAGGGGACGTGTATGGAATAGATTTTAGGAACTGGGAGATGGAAAAAGATGCTTGGTTGGTCCTCTTACTTCCAATTTGGGGCACTGCGCGTGCGCCGTGCAATTTACTGTGCTACCAGATATAAGTGGTATGTTAAGTAGTACTATTTCTATCAGTTTTATCCCTGTTACGTCCCCTATCAGGGGACGTGTATGGAATAGAGTGTAGACAACCGAAAAGAGTTGTCAATAGTTGACACACTCATGACATAAATTTTATTCCTCTATGCATCAATCTTGGTGTAGTGATGACTGTGCTTGTGCGCACGTTTGTGAGATTGCAGTCGATGGCGGTTTTTCAAAGCCTATGGTCGTGCTGAGGTAGTTCAGTGACAGTTAAGTGACCCAGAAAACAATGATTCTGCAGTGTGGGCCCATTGTTGGCCTAGTAGGCTTTAATGATCACCATAGTTGATTACAAAGAAAATTAATGTTTTTTCTATGCAAAATTATCCAGCCGATCGCTTTTGGTCTGTTCACAATGAAGCAACGACCTTATCTCATTTGAAGTGTGCCAACATTGCCATTGCCAGCACACTCATAAAGGTGATCGCATCATTGTGATATGCAAGCCCCTTCACCACAACAAGTTAACGATCACGAAGAGGGATTGACACATGTATGTGACTTTTTTTTTTTTTTTGCAGCCACAGTGCAGTACCAGAGGCCAGAAAAATTAGGCATGTACACATGCCTGAAAAATTTGGTATTCTTGCAGCCGCTGCTACAGCTAAAAATTTATGTTTTCCGGGCAGAAAGTGCACTAAAACATTGCGGCTTTAACCCTAGTTGGTGGCGGAGAAGTCACGCAAGTCATCCGGCATGCAGAGATTAAATACAGCAGCATGTGGACCATTTTATAGCCCAAGGCATCTCATCAAGCCTTTTTGTCAAATGCATCCCCCACTGTCAGTCACTTCGGGATCCATACCTTATTCATCTTAATAAAGGTGAGGTAATCTAGACTTTTTTGACCTAGGCGACTTCTCTTCTCAGTGACAATACCTCCTGCTGCGCTGAAGGTCCTTTCTGACAGGATACTTGAAGCGGGGCAGGCCAGAAGTTCTATCGCAAATTGGGATAGCTCAGGCCACAGGTCAAGCCTGCACACTCAGTAGTCAAGGGGTTTATCGCTACTCAGAGTGTCGATATCTGCAGTTAAGGCGAGGTAGTCTGCTACCTGTCGGTCAAGTCGTTCTCTGAGGTTGGATCCCTAAGGTCTGTGGCGATGCGTAGGACTTAAAAAGCTCTGCATGTCCTCCATCAACAACACGTCTGTAAAGCGTCCTGTCCTTGCCAAAGTGGTCGTGGTAGGAGGAGGATTACTTCCACCTCTTCCGCTGTTAGATTCCCGTTGTGCTGTGACATCACCCTTATACGCTGTGTAAAGCATATTTTTAAACTTGTTTTGGAACTGCTGCATCCTTTCCGACTTCCGGTAATTTATTAACATTTCAGGCACTTTCTGCTTATACCGGGGGTCTAGTAGCGTGGCCACCCAGTACAGGTCATTCTCCTTCAGCCTTTTTATACGAGGGTCCCTCAACAGGCATGACAGCATGAAAGACCCCATTTGCACAAGGTTGGATGCCGAGCTACTCATGTCCCGTTCCTCGCCCCTCACTGATGTCATTGAAGGTCTGTTCTTCCCCCCAGCCACGTACAACACCACGGGTACCAGATAGGTGACAATGAGCACCCTGGGATGGCTGCTGTGGTTGGTCTTCCTCCTCCTCAAAGCCACATTCCTCCTCTGACTCCTCTTCCTCAGACTCCTCTTCCAGCATTGCCGCAGGTCCAGCAAGCGATGCTGATAAGGCTGTTTCTGGTGGTGATGGTGACCACAACTCTTCCTCTTCCTCTTCACTCTCATCTACGGCCTGATCCAGCACTCTGGGATGATGTCGCTGATGGTGCCTTCGGTGCGACTGACTAGGTTTGTCACCTCCTCAAAAGGACGCATGAGCCTACAGGCATTGCGCATGAGTGTCCAGTAGCGTGGCAAAAAAATACCCAGCTCCGCAGAGGCTGTCCTAGCACCCCAGTCATACAAATACTCGTTAACGGCTTTTTCTTGTTGGAGCAGGCGGTCGAACATTAGGAGTGTTGAATTCCAACGTGTCGGGCTGTCGCAAATCAAGCGCCTCACTGGCATGTTGTTTCGCCGCTGAATATCTGAAAAGTGTGCCATGGCCGTGTAGGAACACCTGAAATGGCCACACACCTTCCTGGCCTGCTTGAGGACGTCCTGTAAGCCTGGGTACTTATGCACAAAGCGTTGTACGATCAGATTCAACACATGTGCCATGCACGACACATGTGTCAACTTGCCCAAATTCAATCCCGCCAACAAATTGCTTCCGTTGTCACACACCACTTTGCCGATCTCCAGTTGGTGCGGAGTCAGCCACTGATCCACCTGTGCGTTCAGGGCGGACAGGAGTGCTGGTCTGGTGTGACTCTCTGCTTTCAGGCAAGTCAACCCCAAGACGGCGTGACAGTGTCGTTTCCGGGATGTGGAATAGCCCCTGGGGAGCTGGGGGGGTGCAGTTGATGTGGAGCAAGACGCAGCAGCAGAAGAGGACTCAGCCGAGGAGGTTAGCGAAGAGGATGGAGTAGGAGGAGTAGAGGAGGTGGCAGAAGGCCTGCCTGCAAGCCGTGGTGGTGTCACCAACTCCTCTGCAGAGCCACACATTCCATGCTTGGCAGCCGTCAGCAGGTTTACCCAATGCGCAGTGTACGTGATATACCTGCCCTGACCGTGCTTTACAGACCAGGTATCAGTGGTCAGATGGACCCTTGCCCCAACACTGTGTGCCAGACATGCCATGACTTCCTTTTCCACAATAGAGTACAGGTTGGGGATTGCCTTTTGTGAAAAGAAATTTCGGTCAGGTACCTTCCACTGCGGTGTCCCAATAGCTACAATTTTTTTGAAGGCCTCAGACTCCACCAGCTTGTATGGTAAAAGCTGGCGGGCTAAGAGTTCCGACAAGCCAGCTGTCAGACGCCGGGCAAGGGGGTGACTCTGTGACATTGGCTTCTTACGCTCAAACATTTCTTTGACAGACACGTGACTGTGGGCAGATGAGCAGGAACTGCTGAAGGTGAGAGGCGGAGTGGCGGATGGTTGAGAGGGAGCAAGGAGGACAGCAGTGGTTGACGTGGCTGAAGATGCTGGACCAGGAGGAGGATGGTGGCTTTTAGTTTGTGTGCTGCTTGTACTCATTATGTGTTGATCCCATAGGCGTTTGTGATTTGAGATCATGTGCCTTCGCAAAGCAGTTGTACCTAGGTGGGTGTTGGACTTCCCACGACTCAGTTTCTTTTGGCACAGGTTGCAAATGGCATCGCTGTTATCAGAGGCAGACACACAAAAAAAATGCCACACTGCTGAGCTTTGCAATGATGGCATTCTGGTGGTAGCAACAGCATGCGTTGATTGGCGCGCTGTCTGGCTGACCCCGGGTGCCGATACATGCTGTCTGACTGTGCCACTAGCTTCTTGCGACGACCTCCCCCTGCTTCCAACTCGTCTCCTCCTCCTCTCTGTCTCCCCATCTGAACTTTCCCCCTGTTCTTCTTCTCTTCGAGCGGGCAACCACGTGACATCCACGGACACATCGTCATCATCAACCGCTTCACTTGTATCTGACAACTCAGCAAAGGAAGCAGCAGCGGGTACAACATCATCATCATCATCATCACATCGTATGCCCATGTGTGTAATGCTGCCTGACTGAGACATATCCCTGTTATCTACATCCTCTGGCAATAATGGTTGCGCATCACTCATTTCTTCCAACTGATATATAAATATATTTAAATATATATAAATAACTCTGCTGACAGATCAAGTGAAGCAGCTGTGGTGCTAGTGTTGGTGGTGGCGGCAGGCGGGCGAGTGGTAACTTAAGAGGTGCCCGAAGCTGAGCTGGAGGAGGATGGTTTCCTGTGTAAGCCAGTCAACTATGTCCTCAGAACTTTTCGAGTTCAGGGTACGTGGCCTCTGAACACTGGGCATTATTCTAAGGCCAAAGGAAATCACAGCACCACGACCACGACAGCCCCTGCGCGGTGGCTTGCCTCTGCCTGGCACTGGTCACTGGCAGTAGTGGGCACAGTACACGCTGTAGGCCTGACACACACGCTTGCAGGCAACTGCAATTAGATTACATTAAAAAATGTGTTTTATTTTTTTAAATGCAAGCTACTGTGACACCAGATATGAGTGGTGGCACTGGGCACTGGCAGTAGTGGGCACAGTACATGTTGTAAGCCTCATACACACGCTTGCAGGCAACTGCAATTAGATTACAGTGAAAAAAATATTACTATTTTTTTATTCAAGCTACTGTGACACCAGATATGAGTGGTGTCATGCCCTGCTCAGACTATGTACGGAGGTCTGCCAGATTAGCAGCACGTGTCTAGTCATTTGTTTTGTTTTGGAGTCGTGCTAGATCTGCCTCCCTTCAGGTGCACTGGGTGGGTGTCACGGCTGTATGTGAGCAACAAGAGCATGCACAGAAAATAGAGCTACTGACCGGACCCAAACTAGGGAGGATAAAGGGTGACCCCTGTCAGACCCTCAAAAGCTCTCCCTATGCTGCTAAGCCCATGCCCGGATTTAAATGGTGGAAGGAGGCATGCCCGCGTACCTAAGACTGATGACCACTGTAACCCCTACAATAGTGGAAGGGGCACGGCCACCGGTGCCCTGCTCAGTATATGGAGGGAACCGTGGTCGCCTCGGATCCAGTCAGAAAACACACAGATACACAGCAATGTCTGCACACTTAGCTGAAGGGCTGCAGCCACAGTGAAGACGGATCCAAAGACAGGCTGGCAATATCCGGAGTACTTGCTGCAGCAGAACACAGGTCCAGTGAAAGGATAGCATACAAGGGAAGATTCTCAAGCAAGAGCTACAACCCAAATGAGAAATATAATCCACACCTACAATAGGAGGAGGGGGAATATAAAGGCAGGGAAATCAAACGGAGGAGGAACAGCTGGGAGGAAGGAAACAGAAAACTCCTCCCAGCTCTAGTAGTGACATCATCACAGGGGTGGAGAAACAGAGCTGTGAGAACGTCCCAAAGCTCTGGTAGTGACAGTACCCCCCCCTCTACGGGTGGACTCCGGACACCCAGGACCCACCTTGTCAGGATGAGCCCTATGAAATGCCCTGATGAGGCGAGTGGCTTTAATGTCCGACACCGGAACCCACATCCTCTCCTCAGGACCATAACCCTTCCAATGAACGAGGTACTGGAGAGAACTGCGGACAATGCGAGAGTCCACAATTCTGGAAACCTCAAACTCCAGATTGCCATCAACCAAAATCGGAGGAGGAGGCAAAGAGGAGGGTACCGTGGGCTGGACATATGGTTTTAAGAGAGATCTGTGAAATACATTATGTATCTTCCAAACCCGTGGAAGATCAAGACGGAAGGCAACAGGATTGATGACTGACAAGATTTTATAAGGCCCAATAAACTTGGGACACAATTTCCAGGAGGGAACCTTCAGTTTAATATTTCTTGTAGACAACCACACCAGATCACCCACACTCAGGTCCGGACCAGGCACACGTCTCTTATCAGCCACACGCTTATACTTCTCACTCATCTTTCTAAGATTACTCTGAATCTTTTGCCAAATGGTAGACAAAGACGAGGAAAATCTCTCCTCCTCAGGCAAACCAGAAAGAGCCCCTCCCGAGAATGTCCCAAACTGCGGATGGAACCCATATGCACCAAAGAATGGCGACTTATCAGAAGATTCCTGACGGCGGTTGTTCAGAGCAAACTCAGCAAGAGGGAGAAATGAACACCAATCCTCCTGGTTCTCTGCCACGAAACAGCGCAAATATGTCTCCAGATTCTGATTGAGGCGCTCAGTCTGACCATTCGACTGCGGGTGAAAAGCAGAAGAGAAGGACAGCCGAACCCCCAGGCGAGAACAGAAAGCCTTCCAGAACCTGGACACAAACTGCGTGCCTCTATCGGAAACAATATCAGAGGGAATGCCATGCAATTTAACAATATGGTCGACAAAAGCTTGCGCCAACGTTTTAGCATTGGGTAAACCAGGGAAAGGTACGAAATAAGCCATCTTGCTAAAACGGTCCACCACCACCAGGATCACCGACTTCCCTGAGGAACGAGGAAAATCCGTGATAAAGTCCATAGACAGGTGTGTCCAAGGACGGGAAGGTATGGGTAACGGGAGAAGGGAACCTGAAGGCCGTGAACGAGGGACCTTAGCGCGAGCGCACGTCTCACAAGCAGCCACAAAACCCTCCACCGACTTACGAAGAGCCGGCCACCAAAATCTCAGAGCAATGAGATCTACCGTGGCTCTACTCCCGGGGTGACCAGCAAGAACAGTATCATGATGCTCTTTGAAGAGTTTGTGACGTAGCTCAGGAGGCACAAACAACTTCCCAGAAGGACAACGGGCAGGTGCCTCAGTCTGGGCAGCCTGGACCTCGGCCTCCAAATCGGAATATAGAGCAGAAACAACTACCCCCTCCGCCAAAATGGGACCCGGGTCCTCGGAGTTTCCTCCTCCCGGAAAACAGCGAGAGAGAGCATCAGCCTTCACATTTTTGATCCCAGGGCGTAATGTGACGACAAAATTGAATCTGGAGAAGAACAGAGACCATCTGGCCTGTCTCGGATTCATACGCCTGGCCGACTCCAAGTATGCCAGATTCTTATGGTCGGTAAAAATGGTGATAGGGTGCCTGGCCCCCTCCAACCAATGGCGCCATTCCTCGAAAGCCAACTTGATGGCCAACAACTCCCTATCTCCCACATCATAGTTTTTCTCTGCCGGGGAGAGTTTTTTAGAGAAAAAGGCACAGGGTCGCCATTTGGCAGGAGAAGGGCCCTGGGACAAAACCGCACCCACACCCACCTCGGAAGCATCCACCTCAACAATAAAAGGTAAGGAAACATCGGGATGCACCAAGACGGGAGCAGATGCAAAACTCTCTTTAATCTTAGAAAAAGCTGCAAGCGCCTCCTCCGACCAAGAGGAAAAATTTGCCCCCAGTGAGGGGTTTGACCACAGAGGAATAATTCAAAATGAACTTTCTGTAATAGTTCGCAAAACCCAAAAAGCGCATCAATGCCTTCTGATTCTCAGGAAGCTCCCACTCAAGTACAGCACGGACCTTCTCCGGATCCATGCGAAAACCAAAAGCAGAGAGGAGAAAACCCAGAAATTGAATCTCCGATACCATAAAAACACATTTCTCCAGCTTGGCGTACAATTTATTTTCCCGCAGAATCTGCAGAACCTGAAAAAGATGATCCTGATGGGTCTGAACATCAGGGGAAAAAATCAAAATATCATCAAGATACACCAATACAAATTTCCCCATTAAATGGTAGAAAATACTGTTAACAAAATGCTGAAAGACGGCCGGAGCATTCATCAGGCCGAAAGGCATAACGAGATTCTCGAAATGCCCGTTAGGGGTATTAAAGGCCGTTTTCCATTCATCCCCCTCTCTGACCCTGACCAGGTTGTACGCGCCTCTCAAATCCAATTTGGAAAAAACCTTGGCCCCAACAATTTGGTTGAAGAGGTCCGGGATCAGAGGAAGGAGATAGGGATCGCGAATCGTGATACGGTTCAGCTCCCTAAAATCTGGGCAAGGTCTCAGAGAGCCATCTTTTTTTTTAACAAAAAAAAAAAAAAACAGCGGCAACAGGTGATTTTGAGGGACGAATATGCCCCTTATCGAGACTCTCGGAGATATAGGTTTGCATTGCGATTCTTTCCGGTTGTGAGAGATTGTAGAGGCGAGCTTTTGGCAGCTTGGCGCCGGGAATGAGGTTAATGGGACAGTCAAACTCCCGGTGAGGAGGTAGCTCCTGAACACCGCTCTCGGAAAACACGTCCGAGAAATCAGAGAGAAATGATGGCACAGTTTTAGTAGACACCTCTGCAAAAGTCGCTGTAAGACAATTCTCTCTACAAAAGTCACTCCACTCATTTATTTGCCTTCCTTGCCAATCAATAGTAGGGTTATGTCTAGTGAGCCAGGGTAACCCCAAAACTAGAGGAGAAGGCAATCCGTTAAGGACAAAACAAGATATATCCTCCACATGAGTGTCACCTACAGCTAACCGGATATTGTGAACAATGCCCTTCAGAGATCTCTGTGAGAGTGGAGCAGAGTCAATAGCAAAAACAGGTATATCCTTTTCTAATGTGCAAACCTGAAAACCATGCATGGCTACAAATTGAGTGTCAATAAGATTGACGGCCGCTCCACTATCAACAAAAATCTCACAAGAAATGACTTTGCTCTCTAGCGCCACCCTGGCAGACAGGAGAAAACGGGAACTGCAGGTCAGAGGAAAAGCATCAATTCCTACATCAACTTTGCCCAAAGTAGCAGATGAAGCAGAGTTTGATGATTTACCTTTTGAGGTTTTTCTCTTATTATCGCTCTTAGTACAGTTCAAGAATCTCCTAGACGGACAAACATTTGCCAAATGACCTATGCCCCCACAACAAAAACACACCATACTCTGAGGCCTAAATCCTCTTTTATCAGGGGCAAGTCGACCTAGCTGCATGGGCTCCTCCTCAGAGGGGAGCGAGACAGGATGAGGCCCCTGCACACTGAATGAGTCCGCACCACTGCCCCTAGACTGACAATGGCTGGACAGAGAGGTCTCGTTTCTCTCTCTTAGACGCCTGTCAAGGCGTACCGCCAATGACATAGCAGACTCTAAGGACGTTGGTCTCTCATGGAAAGCAAACGCATCTTTCAATCTCTCTGAGAGACCATGACAGAACTGACTCCGGAGTGCAGCATCATTCCAACCTGAATCAGCTGCCCATCTCCGAAATTCAGAACAATAAAGCTCCGCAGACAGTTTGCTCTGGCATAAAAAACGTAAGTTAGATTCGGCCAGAGAAACACGATCCGGGTCATCATATATCTGCCCCAGGGCCACAAAAAATCCTTCCACGGATCGAAGGGAGGGATCCCCTGATGGCAGCGAAAAAGCCCAAGTCTGAGCATTACCCCTGAGCAGGGAGATGACAATCCTCACCCTCTGCTCCTGATTACCAGAGGAATGTGGACACAAGCAAAAATGGAGTTTGCATGCCTCTCTGAAGCGAACAAAACTCTCACTGCCCCCGGAGAACGTTTCCGGAAGTGAGACCTTTGGCTCGCAACAGACTCCATGGGCCGGAGCAGAGCCCAGTGCTTGAAGCTGAGTCATAGATTGACGGAGATCCGCTACCTCCAAAGAAAGACCCTGCATGCGGTCAACCAGGCCAGAAAGCGGATCCATGTAAAAAAAGACGGTTTTGGTGGATTATAATGTCACGGCTGTATGTGAGCAACAAGAGCATGCACAGAAAATAGAGCTACTGACCGGACCCAAACTAGGGAGGATAAAGGGTGACCCCTGTCAGACCCTCAAAAGCTCTCCCTATGCTGCTAAGCCCATGCCCGGATCCAAATGGTGGAAGGAGGCATGCCCGCGTACCTAAGACTGATGACCACTGTAACCCCTACAATAGTGGAAGGGGCACGGCCACCGGTGCCCTGCTCAGTATATGGAGGGAACCGTGGTCGCCTCGGATCCAGTTAGAAAACACACAGATACACAGCAATGTCTGCACACTTAGCTGAAGGGCTGCAGCCGCAGTGAAGACGGATCCAAAGACAGGCTGGCAATATCCAGAGTACTTGCTGCAGCAGAACACAGGTCCAGTGAAAGGATAGCATACAAGGGAAGATTCTCAAGCAAGAGCTACAACCCAAATGAGAAATATAATCCACACCTACAATAGGAGGAGGGGGAATATAAAGGCAGGGAAATCAAACGGAGGAGGAACAGCTGGGAGGAAGGAAACAGAAAACTCCTCCCAGCTCTAGTAGTGACATCATCACAGGGGTGGAGAAACAGAGCTGTGAGAACGTCCCAAAGCTCTGGTAGTGACAGTGGGGTCGTTGGTTTAAATTACTCCCCTCCCAGTGTTCCGTGCGGGTTATAGCTTTTGTCAGGCTGTGGAAGCAAGGAGTGAAGGATTGGCTTTTCCTGCTCAGATAAGATAAGTCTGTTTCTGATTTCTTTGGTTTGCTGTCTAGGCTGTTTGAGTGTCGTCTGTCCCCTCCTGGTTCTGAGGGAGCAGGCTGCCCCTTTTCCCCTTTTACCATCTCAGGGATTCTAGAGTATTCTCAGCCCAGGCACGAGGACACATTATTCCCACCTTCAGGGTCTGAATGTGGGCAAAGCAGAATAGAGAGAGCTGTTAGGGATTTCCTAGGAGGTGACTTTATCCCCAGCTTCTCGCCTAGAAAAATTGTTTGTTTAGTTATCTGTGTATCTTGTATCCTGTCCGCCGTGACATTAATTTATAACCCGCCATACTTTGACTGCCATTACTCAGCGGTTTTGTGATGGCGTCAATTGATGCGCTAGTTGACCGCATGCAGGGATTATCTCTAGAGGTTGCGGATCTGCGTAGTTCGGTCACATGGTGTCAGAATGCTCTGGCATCAGGTGCAGGTCAAATTTGTGGGGAGCCTAAAGTCGCTCTTCCTGAGAGATTTTCAGGGGATGCGGATGACTTCGTCCGCTTTAAAGAGTCATGCAAATTGTATTTTCGGCTGCGTCCATCTTCGTCAGGTGATGAAAGTCAGAGGGTTGGTATAATCATTTCTCTGCTTAAAGGGGACGCGCAATCCTGGGCCTTTTCTCTGCCGCCCGGTTCTCTAGCCCTCCGGTCGGTGGAAGAATTTTTCAAAGCCCTGGGATTAATTTACGATGACCCAGATCGGGTCTCGATGGCGGAATCTAAATTGCGTAATTTATTACAGGGTGAACATACTGCAGAGGTTTACTGCGTTGAGTTTAGGAGATGGGCTACAGAGTCAGAGTGGAATGACCCCGCGTTACGTAGTCAGTTTTGTCAGGGGTTATCTGAGAGATTGAAAGATGCCCTTGCTTTTCATGAGTACCCAGATTCTTTGGAGAATGCTATGTCTTTGGCAGTACGGTTAGATAGACGTATTAGAGAGAGGTGTAAGGCTCCCTCCGCGCAAGGGATCCCTTCTGTGAGTGGTTTCGTCTCTACTGCTTCCCAGGGTGATGTTACAGGTAACTCTGGGGTAGGGGAGGAACCCATGCAGCTGGGTCAGGCATCTTTCCGTTCTGGTAGTAGAGCCTTTAGGAAATTGCATAAACTATGTTACTTCTGTGGGAAAAGTGGTCATTTTGTTTTTGCTTGTCCTGACTCTTGGTAGCGTGAATGGAGTGGTGGAGCAAGCAGGTATGCAAGCTCCCTGTAATACTCGTTTCTCCTTCCAGCTATGGTGGCGCTAGACTCAAGAAACTTTTTTGTTGAAGTATTCATTGACTGTGGTGCTGGGGTAAACCTTATTGACTTTCTTTTTCTTCAAAATCTGGGTCTAAGTACTTGCACTTTAGAAAGAGAGATTCCGGTTTTTGCAATTGATTCTTCCCCTCTTTCTCAAAGGAGCCTCACTTATATTGCTCATGGTATTCAGTTAAGGGTGGGTGATTCACATGTTGAGATTATGTCTTGTTTTGTCATGAAGGATTTGTCCGCTCCTATAGTCTTAGGGTTACCGTGGTTGACAAAACATAACCCAATTATAGATTGGCAAGCAAGACAAATCATTGGTTGGAGTGAATTTTGTTCGGATAATTGTCTTGGCACATCTATCTCTGGTGTGTCCACTACGGCTCTACCTCAGTATCTCTCAGATTTTGCGGATGTCTTTTCGGAGGGTGGGGCTCAGGAATTGCCCCCTCATCGTGACTATGATTGTCCAGTTAATCTCATCCCAGGGGCTAAGTTGCCAAAGTCTCGGCTTTACAATCTTTCTCAACCCGAAAGAGAGGTCATGCGGAAGTATATCGCCGAGAGTTTGGCAAAAAGGTCATATTAGGCCATCTAAGTCTCCAGTGGCAGTAGGTTTATTCTTTGTAAAGAATAAGGATGGATCGCTGAGACCTGGTTTGGATTTCCGGGAATTGAACCGTATTACGGTCCGGGATCCTTATCCTCTTCCTTTGATCTCCGACCTTTTTGATCAGATTGTTGGTGCCAAGGTGTTCTCCAAGTTGTATTTGAGAGGGGCCTACAATCTGGTCAGAATCAAGGAAGGGGATGAGTGGAAAACGGCCCTACGCACGAGGGTCATTTTGAGAATCTGGTTATGCCTTTTGGGTTGACGAACGTGCCAGCGGTATTTTTAGCGATTCGTCAATGACATTTTCCATCATTTGGTGGGGAGGTTCTTGGTAGTTTACTTGGATGACATTTTAATTTATTCTCCTGATCTGAAGACCCATCAGGATCATGTGAGACAGGTGTTGACGATCCTTCGGGAGAATAAATTATATGTCAAATTGGAGAAATGTGTGTTTTCTGTGCAGGAGCTTCTGTTTTTGGGATATCTGCTTTCTGACTCTGGTTTTCGTATGGACCCCGAAAAGGTCCGGGCGGTTCTGGAATGGGACCGACCAGAGAATCAGAAAGCTTTTATGCGGTTTTTGGGGTTTACTAATTATTATAGAAAATGTATTTTTAACTATTCTACCATTGTAAGACCTCTGACTGATATGACTAAGAAGGGCGCCGACGTCTCTGTCTGGTCGGATGAGGCATTGCAGGCCTTTTCGACTATTAAGGAGTGTTTTGTGTCTGCTTTCATTCTGGTGCAGCCCGATGTGTCTCATTCGTGGTGGAGGTTGATGCATCAGAAGTGGGTGTTGGAGCGGTGCTGTCGCAGGGTTCATCTCCTGGCAAGTGGGTCCCGTGTGCTTTTTTTTCCAAGAAGCTCTCGGTCGCCGAGAAGAATTATGATGTGGGAGAGAGTTGCTGGCCATCAAGTTGGCCTTTGAGGAATGGCGTCACTGGTTGGAGGGGGCGTCTCACCCCGTTACAGTATATACGGTTCATAAGAATTTGGCTTACCTGCAATCTGACAGGCCAGATGGTCACTGTTTTTTACCAGGTTCAATTTTGTGGTTACTTTTCGCCCGGGGGCTAAAACGTCAAGGCAGATGCGTGGTCCCGCAGTTTTACTGGGGGATGTGATTCAGAGGATCCTGCTCCGATTTTGGCTGATGGGGTGGTGGTCTCCGCTCTGTACCCCGAATTGGAGATGGAGGTGTTGGGAGCCCAGGAGGGGGCTCCTGGTTCTTGTCCCCCAGGGAGGTTGTTTGTTCCTGAAGGACTGCGATACACAGTATTCAAGGAACATCACGATACTGTCCTTGCTGGACATCCTGGTGGTAAGTCCACCTGTGACCTTGTGTCCCGGAGGTTCTGGTGGGCCAGGTTACATAAGAGCATTGAGGATTACGTGGCAGCTTGTGAAACCTGTGCACGGTCAAAGGTTGCTCATACTCGACCGGCTGGTTCACTTCTTCCTTTGTCGATTCCGTCTCGTCCTTGGACGCACTTGTCTATGGACTTTATTACGGATCTGCCGAGTTCCTCCGGGAAAACAGTAATTTTGGTGGTAGTTGACCGTTTTAGTAAAATGGCTCACTTTATATCGTTAACTAATCTGCCTAATGCCAAGACTCTTGCGCAGATTTTTGTTGATAATATCGTGAAATTGCATAGTATTCCTTCGGATGTGGTTTCTGATAGGGGCACGCAGTTTGTCTCCAGGTTTTGGAGGGCGTTCTGCTCTCGGCTTGGCATTCAACTTTCGTTCTCTTCGGCTTTTCATTCGCAGTCGAATGGACAGACAGAGCGTACTAATCAAAACCTGGAGACCTACTTGAGGTGCTTTGTGGCTGAGAATCAGGAGGACTGGTCCTCATTCTTGTCCCTAGCAGAGTTTTCTTTGAATAACCGTAGGCAGGAGTCCACGGGTAAGTCGCCATTTTTTGCCGCATACGGTTTTCATCCTCAGTTTGGTACCTTTTCTGGGACTAGTTCCTCTGGGATGCCAGAGGAGGAGAGATTTTCTTCTGCCTTGTCTTCTATCTGGCGGAGGATCCAAGTGAATTTGGAGAAGATGGGTGAGAGGTATAAGCGAATGGCTGACAAGAGACGTGTAACTGGTCCGGACCTGTGTGGGGGTGATCTGGTGTGGTTGTCCACTAAAAATATTAAACTGAGAGTGCCATCTTGGAAACTGGGCCCAAGATTTATTGGTCCATACAAAATATTTGCGGTGATCAATCCAGTAGCGTTTCGGCTGGATCTTCCGCAGACTTGGAGGATCCATGATGTTTTCCACAGGTCTTTACTGAAAAAATATGTGAAACCGGTGGAACCATCGCCATTGCCCCCTCCTCCTGTTCTGGTCGATGGAAATTTAGAGTTCGAGATCTCCAGGGTTCTTGACTCTAGAGTTCTTCGGGGTTCCCTTCAGTACCTGGTACACTGGAGAGGATACGGCCCTGAAGAGAGGATGTGGGTTCCGGCACTGGATTTCAGTGCCAGCCGACTGGTGAGGGCTTTTCACAGATCCCACCCGGATAAGGTTGGTCCGGGGAATCCGGAGGTCACCCGTAGAAGGGGGGGAGTACTGTCATGCCCTGCTCAGACTATGTATGGAGGTCTGACAGATTAGCAGCACGTGTCTTAGTCATTTGTTTTGTTTTGGAGTTGTGCTAGATCCGCCTCCCTTCAGGTGCACTGGGTGGGGTCGTTGGTTTAAATTACTCCCCTCCCAGTGTTCCGTGCGGGTTATAGCTTCTGTCAGGCTGTGGAAGCAAGGAGTGAAGGATTGGCTTTTCCTGCTCAGATAAGATAAGTTGGTTTCTGATTTCTTTGGTTTGCTGTCTAGGCTGTTTGAGTGTCTTCTGTCCCCTCCTGGTTCTGAGGAAACAGGCTGCCCCTTTTCCCCTTTCACCATCTCAGGGATTCTAGGGTATTCTCAGCTAGAGATGTCCCGAATAGTTCGCCGGCGAATAGTTCCCGGCGAACATAGCTTGTTCGCGTTCCCCGCGGCGGGCGAACATATGCTATGTTCGGTTCGCCCCCTATACATCATCATTGAGTAAACTTTGACCCTGTACCTCACAGTCAGCAGACACATTCCAGCCAATCAGCAGCAGACCCTCCCTCCCAGACCCTCCCACCTCCTGGACAGCATCCATTTTAGATTCATTCGGAAGCTGCATTCTTAGTGAGAGGAAGGACAGTGTAGCTGCTGCTGATTTAACCCCTTAGGGACGCATGACGTACCGGTACAGCATGTTTCCCGAGTCCTTGAGGACCCATGACGTACCGGCTGTGATCGGAACAAGGTGCCTGCTCAAATCATTGAGCAGGGACCTCGGCTAAATGCGCGGTGGGGTCCCGTGACCCCCCCATGTCGGCGATCGCAACAAACCGCAGGTCAATTCAGACCTGCGGTTTGCTGCGCTTTCTGTAGTTTCTGATCCCCGCGGTCCCTGACCGCAGGGATCAGAAACTTTAGTATTCCTAAAATACATGTTTCACCCCCCCTGCACCCCTGAATGATTTTATCCCGGTGGGAGGTGCAGGGAGGGGGTGTTGCGGGCAGTGCGGGAGGTGCGGTAGGCGGGATCGCGATCCCCCGCCTGCCTCCCCTTGAATAATCGTTGGTGTACAGTGGGTATACCAGGGTGTCAGCACATTGCTGACACCCTGGTATAAACGGCTGACATCTGTGATGCAATGTCATCCATTTAACCCTTTCCATACCGCGGTCCGTACGGACCGCTGTATGGAAAAAGTTAACAGCTCAGGGAGCTCCCTCCCTCTCCCATCGGGGGGCTGCTGTGCCTTTGTAGCCCCCCGATAGAGAGGGAGAGAGCCCCCAGACAGCCCCCCTCCTTACTCTTCCCCGTCTGCGCAGTTGTGGCCACAACTGAGCAGACGGGGAAGGTTCCCATGGCAACAGGACGCCTTCTCAGGCATCCTGCTGTCCATGGTGCTGAACAGATCTGTGCTAAAGGCATAGATCTGTTCAGACAAAGTATAAGTAAAATACAGTACAAAACACTATATGGTGTACTGTACTGTATTATACAGACATCAGACCCACTGGATCTTCAAGAACCAAGTGGGTCTGGGTCAAAAAAAAAGTTTAAAAAAGTGAAAAAAATTTAAAAATCAAAAACACATTTATCACTGATTAAAAATGAAAAAAATAAAATTCCCTACACATGTTTGGTATCGCCGCGTCCGTAACGACTTGATCTATAAAACGATCATGTTACTTTACCCGAACGGTGAACGCCATAAAAATAAAAAATAAAAAAAAAATTTTTTGCCCACCTTACTTCCCAAAAAAGGTAATAAAAGTGATCAAAAAAGTCGCATGTACGCCAAAATTGTAACAATCAAACCGTCATCTCAATCCATATTAGATATCGTCGTGTCCGTATCGACCGGCTCTTTAAAAATATCACATGACCTAACCCCTCATGTGACCACCGTAAAAAAAATTAAAATCAAAACGGTGTAAAAAAAGCAATTTTTTGTCATCTTACGTCACAAAAAGTATAATAGCAAGTGATCAAAAAGTCATATGCACCCCAAAATAGTTCTAATCAAACCGTCATCTCATCCCGCAAAAAATGAGACCCTACTTAAGATAATCGCATAAAAACTGAAAAAACTATGGCTCTTAGACTATGAAGACAATAAAACTTTTTTTTTGTTTTAAAAATGAAATCATTGTGTAAAACTTACATAAATTAAAAAAAATGGTATACATATTAGGTATCGCCGTGTCCGTGACAACCTGCTCTATAAAATTACCACATGATCTAACCTGTCAGATGAATGTTGTCAATAACAAAAGAAAAAACGGTGCCAAAAAAGCTATTTCTTGTTACCTTGCCTCACAAAAAGTGTAATATAGAGCAACCAAAAATCATATGTACCCTAAACTAGTACCAACAAAACTGCCACCCTATCCCGTAGTTTCTAAAATGGGGTCACTTTTATGGAGTTTCTACTCTAGGGGTGCATCAGGGGGGCTTCAAATGGGACATGGTGTAAAAAAAAACAGTCCAGCAAAATCTGCCTTCCAAAAACCGTATGGCATTCCTTTCTTCTGCACCCTGCCGTGTGCCCGTACAGCAGTTTACGACCACATATGGGGTGTTTCTGTAAACTACAGAATCAGGGCCATAAATATTGAGTTTTGTTTGGCTGTTAACCCTTGCTTTGTAACTAGAAAAAAAATATTAAAATGGAAAATCTGCCAAAAAGTGAAATTTTGAAATTGTATCTCTATTTTCCATTAATTCTGGTGCAACACCTAAAGAGTTAACAAAGTTTGTAAAATCAGTTTTGAATACCTTGAGGGGTGTAGTTTCTTAGATGGGGTCACTTTTATGGAGTTTCTACTCTAGGGGTGCATCAGGGGGCTCCAAATGGGACATGGTGTAAATAAACCAGTCCAGCAAAATCTGCCTTCCAAAAACCAAACGGCGCACCTTTCACTCTACGCCCCGCTGTGTGGCCGTACAGTAGTTTACGGCCACATATGGGGTGTTTCTGTAAACGGCAGAGTCAGGGCAATAAAGATACAGTCTTGTTTGGCTGTTAACCCTTGCTTTGTTAGTGGAAAAAATGGGTTAAAATGGAAAATTAGGCAAAAAAATGAAATTCTCAAATTTCATCCCCATTTGCCAATAACTCTTGTGCAACACCTAAAGGGTTAACGAAGTTTGTAAAATCAGTTTTGAATACCTTGAAGGGTGTAGTTTATAGAATGGGGTCATTTTTGGGTGGTTTATATTATGTAAGCTTTGCAAAGTGACTTCAGAGCTGTAGTGGTCCCTAAAAATTGGGTTTTTGTAAATTTCTGAAAAATTTCAAGATTTGCTTCTAAACTTCTAAGCCTTGTAACATCCCCAAAAAATAAAATATCATTCCCAAAATAAATCAAACATGAATTAGACATATGGGGAATGTAAAGTCATCACAATTTTGGGGGGTATTACTATGTATTACAGAGGTAGAGAAACTGAAACTTTGAAATTTGCACATTTTTCCAAATTTTGGGTAAATTAGGTATTTTTTTTATGCAAAAAAAAATAAATTTGTTTACTTAATTTTACCAGTGTCATGAAGTACAATATGTGACGAAAAAACTATCTCAGAATGGCCTGGATAAGTCAAAGCGTTTTAAAGTTATCACCACTTAAAGTGACACTGGTCAGATTTGCAAAAAATGGCCAAGTCCTTAAGGTGAAATAGGGCTGAGTCCTTAAGGGGTTAATAGGGAAATCAATAGCTAGGCAAGTGTATTCAGTGTCCACATCAGTCCTGAAGGACTCATCTGATCTCTGTTGTAAGGACAGCACCCCAAAAAGCCCCTTTTAGGGCTAGAACATCAGTCTGCTTTTTTTTTTTTTTGCCTTTGTAATCAAATTGCAGTTGCCTGCCTGCCAGCGTGTGTGTCAGGCTCACAGGCCTGCAAGTGCATAGTGTCACCAGCGCAACTCATATCTGGTGTCACATTCGATTACATTTAAAGAAAAACAACAATTTTGACTGAATAAATAGCAGTCAGTTACACACGTGTTTGTGTGTTTAAGGCCCAGTGCAGTGCATAGAGTCACTTCATCGCCAATTCATATCTGGTGTCACATTCGATTCCATTTAAAGAAAAAAAACTATTTTGGCTGAATAAATAGCAGTCAGTTACACACGTGTTTGTGTGTTTAAGGCCCAGTGCAGTGCATAGAGTCACTTCAGCGCCATTCATATCTGGTGTCACATTCGATTCCATTTTACTGTCATTATTTATTGATGGTTTATTTTCTTTTATTTCATACTCATTCTCATCTATATCCTTATCTATCTACTATTGCAACTGGATATGCCTAACGGCATGCCCCCGTCTCAGGCATGACATCACCACATCATATCGACCCCCACACTATTGTTTAATAATAATATGATGCTACACATTGAATGTATTCATGACTTTGCCCCTTTATTCAATAGATCCTTGTGTTTCTCTTTTCCCTTTTTGTGTCATACATTGTCTAGGTTCCCCTTCTCGCTCCATCCCTCCTCCTTTTCCTCCTCAGTGTGACGAGCGGATCGTGCGCTCCACCACTCACAGTGGAGCGCACGATGCATTCCACCATGCAGTCCATTGCGGCATCCGGCTTCCGGTCATGTGCTCCTCACATCCGGTGCCGGAATGCTGCACACTCGGACACTCTGCTGTGTGTCCACCCCCACACTGGGGTTCCGATTAGTAATAATATTGTCATTCTTACATGTACCTACTAGATGTCAACAAAGGGTATGGTACCAGTGGATCCCCTGCTATTTTTAATATATAGCTGCGTTTCGACAGGTGGAACGCATATGCGTTCCACCTGCTAACTATGTGGACTTCCTACTTCTGGTTTCCGGTCATGCCTCGTCCTGCACGTCTGTATATGGCGTTTATTGAATTTTTGCTGCACAGGTGAATCTTATTTAACCCTACTTATTACCCTATATAAGGTGATGCCCCAGCATTTGGCTCTTTACCCCTGAGGAAGCCGGATTGCTACGGCGATACGCGTTGGGCGCTTTCTCATTTTTCCAGGTCCACTGCACCAGCTGCTCATGTAGGTTTGGCTCTTTCATTGTGACCCCATTTAGGTCTGTCTGCATTTCTAGAGGTCTTACTTTATGTTATATTTGCTTTATGATCCACATTAAATTTTTATATGCTAGTTTATAACATATATGCCTATGGTGGGGCAATCCAGTGGACCTGTATGTGCTGGTTACATATTATTTATTGCATGCCGCACTTTGTTCTAATTGTATACAACTTTTTAATGTGTCTGTTGGTGTGTCTAATAAACTTTATATATTTTTGATACAGATTTATTGTCGGATGTGCATCTATGGGGTGGTTCTGGTGACCCTCTCTTGGGTTAGACATATTGTTTAATGTTCTTATTTACCACCCCTTGCACTCTGCATATTATTTGGTGTGCCCCCTGACTTTGTTACTTCATTCATATCTGGTGTCACATTCGATTCCATTTAAAGAATAATAAACAATTTTGGCTGAATAAATAGCAGTCAGTTACACACGTGTTTGTGTGTTTAAGGCCCAGTGCAGTGCATAGTGTCACTTCAGCGCAACTCATATCTTGTGTCACAGTAGCTTGCACGCATAGTACAACTTAACTAATCTAAAAAAAATGACAGACAGAGACAGGCCACCCCGCAGGGGCCGTCGTGGTCATGGTGCTGTGATTCCCTTTGGCCCTAGACTAATGCCCAGTGTTCAGAGGCCTCGTACCCTGAACTCGAAAAGTTCTGAGAACATAGTTGACTGGCTAACACAGGACACCCAATCTTATACAGCTTCCGCTCGGAACCTTGACGCACTATCCTCCTCCAGCTCAGCTTTGGGCACCTCTCAAGTTACCACTCGCCAGCCTGCCGCCACCACCAACACTAGCACCACAGCCGCTTCACTTGATCTGTCAGAGGAGTTATTTACACATCAGTTGGAAGAAATAAGTGATGCACAACCATTATTGCCAGAGGATGTAGATAACAGGGATATGTCTCAGTCAGGCAGCATTACACACATGGACGTACAGTGTGATGATGATGATGTTGTACCCGCTGCTGCTTCCTTTGCTGAGTTGATGACGATGTGTCCGTGGATGTCACATGGGTACCCGCTCGAAGAGAAGAAACAGGGGGAAAGTTCTGATGGGGAGACAGAGAGGAGGAGGCAGGGCCGTCTTTAATATTGATTGGACCCTGGGCAAGAATTTACTTGGGCCCCCTGGATCCCGCATTCCCACACCTTAAAAAAAAGCGAAAATCTTATACTCACCTGTTTCCTTTCACTGGCGCTCACTAGCTGCTGGTACGGCGAGGGATGGTGCAACGCAGACGCGCATACCTCACCGCGTCCTGGCACAGGCGGGCGTGATGACATCATCACGCCTGCCTGCGCTGGGATTTCACTACCAAATAGACCTCAGGCCTGTAGCCTATGACAAGTCTTGTCGCCATCTGCAAATTTTAAGGCACATTGGCGACCATTTTGCTCGCCATCTGGAGCGCTGTATTGCATCAGTGACATGAACACTCTCCACATTTAATGATATATTACATCAGTGACATCACCGCTGTCCACATATAATGTTATATTAAATCAGTGACATCACCGCTCTCCACATATAAGTGATATTTTACATCAGTGACATCACCGCTCTCCACATATAAGTGATATATTACATCAGTGACATCACCGCTCTCCACATATATGTGATGAGCGGTGATGTCACTAATGTAATATATTACTTACCGGTATATGTGGACAGCAGTGATATCACTGATGTAATATATTACTTATGTGTGGAGAGTGGTGATGTCACTGATGTAATATATCACTTATAAGTAATATATTACATCAGTGACATCACCGCTGTCCATATATAGGTGATATATTACATCTGTGACATCACCGCTCTCCACATATAAGAGGCATATTACATCAGTGACGTCATCCCTTGGTGCTGGGGTGCGCAGCCAGGGCCGGCCTTAGGTGTTCAGGCGCCCTGTGCGAGCTAACCTTGTGGTAGTGTTACCTGCAGTCCTATGTAAAACCACAGATAACACTAGTGCTAAATAATGTAGTAGTGTTACCTGCAGTCCTATGTAAAACCACAGATAACACTAGTGTAGATCATGTGGAAGTGTTACCTTTGTCCTTAGTGTGCCTCCCTGTGTCTATCGCACGGACTCCATGCTGGCGCTGCCTCCTCTTCCATCTTCTTACTCTTGTCCCGCACAGAACGTTCTGAAGCAGCTTCGTCAAGACATAGGAACACTGTGGGCATGGTGATACACACAGGGAGAGACACACACACAGGGACGGACACACACACACAGGGACGGACACACACACAAAGGGACAGACACACACACACACACAAAGGGACAGACACACACACACACACACACACAGGGACGGACACACACACAGGGACGGACACACACATACACAGGGACGGACACACAGACACACAAAGGGACAGACACACACACACAGGGACAGACACACACACAGGGACAGACACACACACACAGGGACGGACACACACACACAGGGACGGACAGTCACACACACGGGGACGGACACACACATCAGCAGCAAGGAGTTAAAGTCCAACCCTTAATGGCCCCCAAGATCCCTGGGGGGGGTGTTGATGTAGTAGCAGGAAAGCACACACTGTCCCCCTGTCCTATATGAGCCCCCCCTGTCCTATATGAGCCCCCCCTCCCCTATATGAGCCCCCCCCCTGTCCTATATGAGCCCCCCTGTCCTATATGAGCCCCCCCCTGTCCTATATGAGCCCCCCCGTCCTATATGAGCCCCCCCCCTGTCCTATATGAGAGCCCCCCCCCTGTCCTATATGAGAGCCACCCCCCTGTCCTATATGAGCCCCCCCCCCCCCCCATGGCTACCAAATACCTGTAAGTTCTGTTAGTTGAACTTGCTTGGCTGGCTCAGGCTGTGTCTGTTGTGGCTGCCGGCTGGGGCTCCGCCTCCTTCTTCTCTCTGCCTGTGCGGCAGCTGCGTCACACTCCAGCAGCCACTGGTCTGCTCTGTTAAAGAGACAGGCAGGCCAGGCAGCAGAGCGTAGCGCAGAGCGGCCGCGGGCCCCGCCCCCTCCTGACTCAGTCTCTTTCTATAGTCCGGTGAGGTCCGGACCGTGACTTTGTTATGTTACATGGTCGGCGGGCGGCGGCAACAAAATATAGGGGGCCCAAGTAAAATCCAAGTAAAATGCTGCTTGGGCCCCCCAGGAGCAACTGGGCCCGGGGCAGCTGCCCCTTTTGCCCTGCGGTAAAGACGGCCCTGGGAGGAGGAGACGAGTTGGAAGCAGGGAAAGGTCGTCGCAAGAAGCTAGTGGCACAGTCAGACAGCATGCATCGGCACCCGGGGTCAGCCAGACAGCACGCCAATCAACGCATGCTGTTGCCACCACCAGAATGCCGTCAATGCAGAGCTCAGCAGTGTGGCATTTTTTTTGTGTGTCTGCCTCTGACAACAGCGATGCCATTTGCAACCTGTGCCAAAAGAAACTGAGTCGTGGGAAGTCCAACACCCGCCTAGGTACAACTGCTTTGCGAAGGCACATGATCGCACATCACAAACGCCTATGGGATCAACACATGATGAGTACAAGCAGCACACAAACTCAAAGCCGCCATCCTCCTCCTGGTCCAGCATCTTCAGCCACATCAACCACTGCTGTCCTCCTTGCCCCCTCGCAACCATCCGCCACTCCGTCTCTCGCCTTGAGCAGTTCCTGCTCATCTGCCCACAGTCAGGTGTCTGTCAAGGACATGTTTGAGCGTAAGAAGCCAATGTCACAAAGTCACCCCCTTGCCCGGCGTCTGACAGCTGGCTTGTCTGAACTCTTAGCCCACCAGCTTTTACCATACAAGCTGGTGGAGTCTGAGGCGTTCCAGGGGGACGTAACATGGATTAAACTGATAAGAATAGAACAACATAACACACCACAACTATCTGGCGGCACATTAGATTGCACGCGCAGTGCCCCAAATTTGAAGTAGGAGGACCAACCAAGCATCTTTTTCCATCTCCCCGTTCCTAAAATCGATGCCATATACACGTCCCCTGATAGGGGACATAACAGGGATTAAACTGATAGGAATAGTACTACTTAACACACCTTATAATAACGCAGAGAGAGGCAACACAGAGAGAGGAGTCTGAAGAAGAGGAGTCAGAGGAGGAAGGTGGCTTTGAGGAGATGGAAGACCAACCACAGCAGGCGTCCCAGGGGGCTTGTTGTCACCTTTCGGGGACCCTTGGTGTTGTATGTGGCTGGGTGGAGGAAGAGACCTTCAATGACATCAGTGAGGACAAGGAACGGGACATGGCTATCTTGGTATCCAACCTTGAGCAAATGGGGAGTTTGCGGTTGTGCAAATGGACTGTTTGCGGTTGTTTGTGGTGCATTAAACAGAGAGTTTGGTCTGTCACTGTGAAGCGGGCGTAACCGTTACACTACCTGATCGATACAACATCATCCCTGATGTTTTAAAGCACGTTATTCCAAACAATTTAGGAATGTTAGGTGATTTATGCCCTTTATGGATTAAAACCCGACTCTGCGTCAACTACATAATTTTCCATGGCAGTTTTGCCATGGATCCCCCTCCGGCATGCCACAGTCCAGGTGTTAGTCCCCTTGAAACAACTTTTCCATCACTATTGTGGCCAGAAAGAGTCCCTGTGGGTTTTAAAATTCGCCTGCCCATTGAAGTCAATGGCGGTTTGCCCGATTTGCGAACATTTGCGAAAATTCGCATTCGCAAATGGAAAATTTTATGTTCGCGACATCTCTATTCTCAGCCCAGGCACGAGGACACATTATTCCCACCTTCAGGGTCTAAATGTGGGCAAAGCAGAATAGGGAGAGCTGTTAGGGATTTGCTAGAAGGTGACCTTATCCCCAGCTTCTCACCTAGAAAAATTGTTTGTTTAGTTATCTGTGTATCTTATATCCTGTATAGAAAAGGTTACAGCCAGCTCACCTTCACGTCCTGCACAGCGGTGCATGGGGCGGACTCACGCCAGTCCTCGATAATGATAGCAAAAATAGAAGAAAAGCTCCAGCACCACGATGGACATTGTGAAAATCCCGGCCTTTATTGTCACCAAAACTCAGGTAAGTACAGCAATCAAAACACTGGTGCCCACCAGTTCCCAAGATCTATGCGTTTCGAACAGTCGTGTTCTTAGTCATGATCATTTTCAAATGCAAGCTACTGTGACACCAGATATGAGTGGTGGCCCTGGGCACTGGCAGTAGTGGGCACAGTACACGTTATAGGCCTGATACACACGCTTGCAGGCAACTGCAATTAGATTACAGTGAAAAAATAGTTGTTATTTTTTTAATGCAAGCTACTGTGACACCAGATATGAGTGGTGGCACTGGGCACTGGCAGTAGTGGGCACAGTACACGCTGTAGGCCTGACACACACGCTGGCAGGCAACTGCAATTAGATTACAGAGAAAAAAAAAAAGCAGACTGATGTACTAGCCTTACAGCAGATCAGATTAGTCTTTGAGGACTGGAGTGGACACTGAATACACTGGCCTAACTATCGATTTCCCTATTAAATCAGCAGCAGTTGCACTGTCCCATTTCTCACTAACACTGCGCTGCAGCTTCCGAATGAATCTAAGATGGATGCTGTCCTTGCTTTTTGATAGGAGGTGGGAGGGAGGGTATGCTGCTAATTGGCTGGAATGTGTCTGTTGTCAAAGTTTGCTCAATGATGACGCAATGGGGGGCGGACCGAACAACGCATATGTTCGCCCGCCGCGGCGAACGCGAACAAGCGATGTTCAACGGCGAATAGTTCGGGAAATCTCTAGTGCACACAGCAGAGAGGAAGGTGCAGATACAGAGTATGAGGAAGGTGCTGAAGCGGAAGGCTGAGTGAGCCACTCAACCAACTCTGGTGCGTCCTTTGACGTAATCGGTGGTACCTCTCCTGTATAAAGTTTCCTCATCCCAAATACCTGTGACGTTCCCTGTAATTTTTGATTAGCCGCGGGTGACGTTTCCACATGCCAAATACCTTTTTAAATTTGTTTGTGCATACACTTCCAAATCCTACGCTACTGTACATGTGACAGATTTTCAATCATATACAGTAAAGACCAAAAGTTTGGACACACCTTCTCATTCAAAGAGTTTTCTTTATTTTCATGACTATGAAGGCATCAAAACTATGAATTAACACATGTGGAATTATATACATAACAAACAAGTGTGAAACAACTGAAAATATGTCATATTCTAGGTTCTTCAAAGTAGCCACCTTTTGCTTTGATTTCTGCTTTGCACACTCTTGGCATTCTCTTGATGAGCTTCAAGAGGTAGTCCCCTGAAATGGTCTTCCAACAGTCTTGAAGGAGTTCCCAGAGATGCTTAGCACTTGTTGGCCCTTTTGCCTTCACTCTGCGGTCCAGCTCACCCCAAACCATCTCGATTGGGTTCAGGTCCGGTGACTGTGGAGGCCAGGTCATCTGGCGCAGCACCCCATCACTCTCCTTCATGGTCAAATAGCCCTTACTTTCAAAGTTTTCCCAATTTTTCGGCTGACTGATTGACCTTCATTTCTTAATGATGGCCACTCGTTTTTCTTTACTTAGCTGCTTTTTTCTTGCCATAATACAAATTCTAACAGTCTATTCAGTAGGACTATCAGCTGTGTATCCACCTGACTTCTCCTCAACGCAACTGATGGTCCCAACCCCATTTATAAGGCAAGAAATCCCACTTATTAAACCTGACAGGGCACACCTGTGAAGTGAAAACCATTTCAGGGTACTACCTCTTGAAGCTCACCAAGAGAATGCCAAGAGTGTGCAAAACAGTAATCAAAGCAAAAGGTGGCTACTTTGAAGAACCTAGAATATGACATATTTTCAGTTGTTTCACACTTGTTTGTTATGTATATAATTCCACATGTGTTAATTCATAGTTTTGATGCCTTCAGTGTGAATCTACAATTTTCATAGACATGAAAATAAAGAAAACTCTTTGAATGAGAAGGTGTGTCCAAACTTTTGGTCTGTACTGTATAAGATTTAATATAAAGAAGGCGAGCAGTAAGGGACGGGGCAGTGGCCGTGATGCTGATGTTGCACGCAGAGGCCATGGCCCTGGGCGCTGTGAAACTGTGCCTGCTGCCAGAGCACAAGAAAAACTATCATCCACGATACCTAGCTTCATGTCTCAGTTTGCAGGGTGGCGCAGGACAACACTCTTGAAATCAGACCAGTGCGACCAGGTGGTCAGTTGGATTGCAGCAGATAATGATTCCAGTCGGTTATGCACCATCCTGTATTCCACCAACTCCAGTCTCAGTAGCCAAGAATCTGCTCAACCCAATCCTTACCCCGATCCTCCTTACTCCCACTATGGAGACTGGGCAAACAAGTGATCCTGCACTCGGATATTCCGAGGAGCTCTTTTCATTGCCATTCCTTGATTTGGCCCTCTCGCCAAGCACGTTTGAAGAGGGAAAGATCTTGTGCCCTGATTCTAAAACTCTTGAGCATCCACAATCACAAGGAGATGACGGTGGGGAATACCAATAACTGTTTAATGAGGTGGATGATGATGAGACACAGTTGCCAATAACTCAACGGCAAATACTGTCTCAAGAGGTTAATGATGAGGATGAGACACAGTTGTCCATCACTGAGGTAGTGGTTAGGTCAACAAGTCAGGAGGATGAGCAGAGTGAGGAAGTGGAAGAGGAGGTGGTGAACGAAGAAGTCACTGACCCAACCTGGGAAGGTGGAAAGCCGATCAAGGACAGCAGTACAGAGGGGAAGATATCTGCTGCATTGCAACAGGCTGGAAGAGGCAATTGGGTAGCAAAAGGGAGAAGGCGGGCCACTCAAACAGGCCCACAACTGTTGCCCGGAGCACACCCTTGTGGAAATCTCCCTTACCAAGAGGTAGGTGTTCCACAGTCTGGCGCTTTTTTGATGAAAGTGCGGATGACAAAAGAATTGTAATTTGCAACCTGTGCCATTCAAAAATGAGTAGGGGCGTGAACACTAGCAACCTCACCACCACCAGCATGATCCGCCACATGGCATCAAAGCACCGTAATAGGTGTGCTGAACGCCTGGATCCACAATCTGTGTCTGTGGGTCACATTACTGCCTCCTCTTCACCTGTGTTACGTGCTGTCCAATCCCCTGTCCAAGACGCAGGCCCAGATGCCTCCCTCCTTACACCTGGACCTTCGCAAGCACCATCAGCGACCAAATCCACTTCTGTGTCCCAGTGCAGCATACAAATGTCCTTACCCCAGGCATTTGAACGCAAGCGCAAATACCCAGCCACCCACACACATGCCATAGCACTAAATGAGCAGCTTTCCAAATTAATGGCCCTGGAAATGTTGCCATTTAGACTTGTAACCACTGAGGCCTTCCGCAGCCTGATGTCGGCGCCGTAACGCTTTACGCAGTCCACAGCCGCCACTATTTTTCAAGGTGTGCCGTGCCTGCCTTACACCAACATGTGTCCTGTAACATCACACGTGCCCTGACCAACGCAGTTACTGGGAAGGTCCACTTAACCACGGACATGTACAAGTGCATTTCTCTGACGGCACAGTGGGTGAATGTTGTGCAGGCTGGAGTGAGTCATAACCTGGGATGGCACAGATGCTACCGACGCCAATGACTGCGGTCCCTACGTTGATCAGGCTTTCCGCCAGCACCTACATTAGTGGCTCCAACCCCCACTTCTCCTCCTCCTCCATTTCCACCTCCGAATTATCCGCGTGCAGCACCAGTCAGTCATCAATGCTGGAAGCAGTGTAGCACTGCAGTGGGGAAGCGACAACAGGCCGTGCTGAAGCTGATATGCTTAGGGGACAAACAGCACACCACCGCAGAGCTGTGGCAGGGGAAAAGAGACCAGACTGAGCTGTGGCTCTCGCCACTCAACCTAGAACTAGGCATGGTTGTGTATGATAATGGCCGTAACTTGGTGGCGGCTTTGGAGCTCGGCAAGTTCACACATATACCATGCCTAGCCCAAATTTTAAACTTAGTGGTTCAGTGGTTTCTCAAAACCTACCCCAATTTGCCTGAGCTACTGGTGAAGGTGCGCCGCATGTGTGCACATTTCTGCAAGTCATCGACAGCTTCAGCCGGTCTGTCAACTCTGCAGCAGCGCTTGAAATTGCCAGCTCACCGGCTGTTGTGTGACGTGAGCACGCGCTGGAACTCCACGTTCCACATGTTGGCCAGGCTTTGTGAGCAGCAGTGGAATACCAGAAGAGGAGGAAGAGGATGAGGAGATTGAGAGCGATCCTCCTGATGACGACAGCGAAGTCTTTCCTGTTGGTACTCTGGCACACATGGCTGACTTGATGTTAGGCTTCCTTTCCCGCGACCCGCGCGTTATATACATTTTAGACAACACGGATTACTGGTTGTTCACCCTTCTCGACCCCCGCTTCAAATAGAACTTCTCATCTCTCAGTCCTATGGTGGAGAGGATGAGCAAAACGGTGCAATACCAGAAGATCCTTGTTGAAAAATTGCTCTAAAAATTTCCATCGGACAATGTTGGCGGCAGAGTACGTAGCTCCTTGGCCAACCAAGGAGGGGAGACAAGTGGAACACACAGCAGTTCCAACAGAGGCAGGGCAACACTCTCCAAAGCCTGGGACAATTTCATGACACCCTGCCATCACCCTCACCCTAATGCGTGGCCTAGTGTCACAAGGAGGGAAAAATTTAGGAAGATGGTGGAGTACATAGCAGACCGTGTCAGCGTCCTCAATGATCCCTCAGTGCCTTACAACTACTGGGTGTCCAAGTTGGACACGTGGCATGAACTGGCGCTCTACTCCTTGGAGGTGCTGGCCTGCCCTGCCCCAGTGTTTTGTCTTAGCAGGTATTTAGTGCTGCTGGTGGCATTATAACAGATAAGCGTATCCGCCTGTCAACTGAAAATGCTGCCAGGTTCACTCATAAAAATGAACAAGGCCTGGATTCACCATGACTTCTCTACTCCACCAGAGGAAAGCAGCTGAACATAAAGGCACTTTAAATGTGTCTTTTATGGTGTATTGAATACACTGGGTATATGGTTGAATTTTCCTTTTCTCATCCTCCTCCTCCTCCTCCTCCATCATATCAACATGCTTATTCATCGCATATAATGCCCTCGCATATATGCCCTTCGCATATAATGTTTTACAGGGTCAGCTAATCTGCAGGCCCCTCGCATATAATTTTTTAGACTGTCAGCTTACCAGCAGGACCTCACCTACAATATTTTACAGGGTCAGCTCAGCTGCATGTTCTCGCATATAATTTTTTAGAGGGTCAGCTCACCAGCAGGCCCTCACCTACAATGTTTTACAGGGTCGGCTCAGCTGTATGTTCTCGCATATAATGTTTTACAGGGTCAGCTCACCAGCAGGCCCTCGCATATGATTTTTTTAGAGGGTCAGCTCACCAGCAGGCCCTCACCTGCAATGTTTTACAGGGTCAGTTCAGCTGCAGGCCCTCGCATAAAATTTTTTAGACGGTCAGCTCACCAGCAGGTTTATGACACGACCAAATTGTGCATTGATCACTGCCTGATAAAAGATTGGTATCGTATTTAGCAATAACAATAATATAATCTGAGATACCATAAAACATAACGTTTATTTCGTCCGGTAAAATCCATCAATAATGTGATAACACCATAACGCTTCGCAATTGGTGACCAGAAGCTAGGGAGGGGGAGACTAATACTGAGTCTCTAAAAACTAGTCTCACCCTAAACTGGATGCACCTTGGGTGAAAGGTACTACCAAATCCCCCAGCTAGCTGGTGGACACCTATTAGACCCTTCCCTGTCCCTGCGCAGCAATGGAGACTGCCCAGCTTCGTCTTGCTGTGGTGGGAGGCCCTGTCACCAATTTATCATTGATGAATAATAGCACTAATGTATGCTAATGTTACATCCCAAGTTTCCAACGCGTTTCGTTGGGCATGGGTCCAACTCATCAGGGGATCTATTTGTCAGTATCCAGAGGTGATAATACAGCTGAGTAACAGTTCACAGTGCATAAAGTAACGTGCTGTTTTTCAATAGTGCATTCATGTCACTTATTTTATGCCTCCCATGTCTCGGTCCACACGGATGTAGGCTGTGTTGTGGCTTGTGGCAGCAACAGTGCCGCATGTGAAATGGCACCTTTTTGAAGCAAACGCCACCTTAGTGGTCAGCTGACTTTGACATGTGACCAGGTCATGTGACTGACTAGGTTGTGCATTGCAGTGACCACTGTCTCCTACCCCAAACTATCACATGACCACAGGCTCCATGGCAATGCATGAAGCTCATCAATATGCGTACCATGTAATTGGGGGAGGTGGCGTCAGGGAGGAAATTATCCTCTCTCTCTGTATTGCCTCGAGGAGGATGAATATTCAGAGGTGGGAAGGCGGCAGCGATGCGGGACATTAGCACTCCCCTCCCACACCTAGCAGACAATTTATATCACAAGTTTAGAATAGAACGGCAGCGCTCTTATGTTGATACAAGCGGCGCGCCGTAGAGCATTTAAAGCGGCATAGAGTCAGATAGTCACAGCTTTCTGTATATTAACAATCATAGCTTATTTAGCAAAGGAAGGCGGTCTCAGCAGTATTGACAATAATAACTTATAATCAAGGGAGGAAACTCTTGGACATGGGAGGTATTGAACGAGGAGGATCAATGTCTGCCATCATAATCCTAGTGGGGGACACATATTTCCTGGTTGGCTCAAACTAAATAAAGCAGCCAAAGGATAGCTGCTCATTAAGCCCTCCAGGATGGACAGTTCTCAGCTCAAAAATCCACCATGTCTCGCGCTGCAAATTCTTCTTGTCCCATTCCCCCATCTCCTTGGGTATGGTACTGATTCGATGCCCATGAATCTAAGGCCCGAGAAATTACCCCCATGATGGCTCGCAACATGTTTTGCCAGGGGGTTATCCCTAGAGTGTCGTAGATCCCCCAAATGCTCCCCCACACGTCTTCTGAATTCCCGGGCGGTCTTGCCCACGTACACCAATACACAGACACAGGTCGCCTTGTATATAACACCTCTTGTGCGGCAGTTGATAAACTGTCTGATATGGTAATGTTTTTAGGCAACACCACCCGTGAACTCCCGGCCCTCCCGGTAGCAGCCCCAGACTGGTCTCAGCCATTCAGACCCCTTGTTTTGCGTGGTCTCAGAAAAATGACTGTGTACCAGTCGATCGCGCAGGCTACACCATCTGCAGTAAGTTATCTGTGGCCTGTCAGCGATCACACTGACATCTGGGTTTAGTTGTAATATCTCCCAGTGTTTAGAGATTACCTTTTTGATCTCTTTGGCTGCTCCATCATATGTACCTATGAGGCGTGTTGGGTTTGTGGTTATCTGCCGGGGCGGGGGATGAAGGAATTCTGTCCTGTTGCATTTGAGTGCCCTGTGGTAAGCCTTTTTAAGGTCTGTGCTATTATATCCTCTATCCAGGAACCTTTGCTCCAACTCCCTTGCCTGTAGTTTGAAATTTGCAAGGGATGAGCAATTCCTCCTTATCCTAAGGTATTGCCCCACTGGTATACCCCTCTTCAATGGCTCGGGGTGATGACTCTCCCATTTCAATAGAGAATTTGTTGCCGTGGGCTTTCAATACGTTTTGGTATGTACCTCCTCTCCTTGTAACTTCATGATTTCAATGTCCAGAAATGGTAATGTGTTATCATCCAGCTCAAAGGTAAAGCGTAGACCCAATTCATTTTGATTAATCAGGTGTACAAATTTCTCAAAGCCATTTCTATTTCCTCTCCAGATCACAAAAACGAATATTTGTCCGTACTTGCAGCATCAAGGTGTAAACAAAAAGGAAAAAACTTTTAATCCTCAAATTACTATTGGTGGTGTGGATGTGGAGCAAGAAAACCTGTCTTTACAATTGACTCAGCACCTCTCACCAAAACATGCCTGTCGCAGGTAGTGAATGACATTCATTTAAGAGTGGGTGACTTGCATCAGGAATCTATCTCCTGTTATGTATTGGAGGGTCTGCCTGCTCCGTTGGTATTGGGCTTACCATGGTTAAGCAAACATAACCCTAAAATCGACTGGTAAGCGAGACAGATTCTCGACTGGAGTGATTTTTGCATGGACAACTGTCTTAATGCATCATTCTCTATGGTGAGCACTAAAACTGTACCCTCGTTCATTTCAGAATTTTCTGATGTTTTCTCTGAGAGTGGTAATCAGGAGTTGCCTCCGCACCGGGAGTATGACTGTCCCGTCAATCTTATTCCCGGAGCTAAATTGCCCAAATCTTGGTTGTATAATCTTTCAGAACCCGAAAGAAAGGCCATGCGAGAGTATATCACCGAGAGTTTGGCAAAGGAACATATTAAACCATCCAAGTCCCCAGTGGCTTCTGGGTTTTCTTTGCAAAGAACCCTGAGACCATGCCTGGACTTCCGTGAGGTCAATTGTATTACTGTCCGTGATCCTTACCCCCTTCCTTTGATTCCGGATTTGTTTAGTCAGATTGTTGGTGCCAAGGTGTTCTCTAAGTTGGATCTGAGGGGGGCATATAATCTACTAAGGATCAAGGAGGGGGATGAGTGGAAGACCGCATTTTATACCCCTGAGGGTCATTTTGAAAACCTGGTCATGCCCTTTGGGTTAACCAATGCTCCTGCGGTTTTTCAACTCTTTGTCAATGACATCTTTCATCATCTGGTGGGGAGGTTTGTCGTTGTATACCTTGATGACATACTAATTTATTCGCCTAATATGGAGACTCATCAGGATCATGTGAGACAGGTATTACAGATCCTAAGAGAGAATAAGTTGTATGCTAAGATGGAAAAGTGTGTATTTGCTGTACAGGAAGTGCAATTTCTGGGTTACCTGCTTTCATCCTCAGGTTTTCGTATGGACCCCGTCCGTGCCGTGTTGGACTGGGATCGACCCGAAAATCTGAAAGCGCTTATGTGGTTGTTGGGGTTTACCAACTACTACCGTAAATTTATCTTGAACTATTCATCGGTGGTAAAACCTTTAACAGACATGACTAGGAAGGGTGCGGATATTTCTGTCTGGTCTGATGCGGCATTACAGGCCTTTTCTGCTGTGAAAGAATGTTTTGCTTTGGCCCCTATTCTGATGCAACCGGACGTGACTCAGCCATTTATTGTTGAGGTTGACGCGTCCGAGGTAGGGGTAGGAGCAATCTTGTCGCAAGGCCCTTCATCTAGTAAATGGCGCCCATGTGCATTTTTCTCTAAAAAAACTCTCTACTGCTGAAAGGAATTATGATGTGGGGAATAGGGAATTGCTGGCCATTAAGTTGGCGTTCGAGGAATGGCGGCATTGGTTGGAAGGAGCAATTCACCCTATTACGGTAATTACGGATCACAAGAATCTGGCCTACCTGGAGTCGGCTAAGAGACTGAACCTAAGGCAGGCCAGATGGTCATTGTTTTTCACCAGATTTAACTTCATCGTCACTTACTGCCCTGGGGTTAAGAACGTCAAGGCGGACTCTTTGTCTCGTAGCTTTCCTGGGGGGGGTAAGTCTAATGACCCTAGTCCCATTTTATCTGAAGGGGTAGTCATATCCGCTCTTTATCCTGATCTCGAGGCCAGGGTGTTGGAGGCACAGGAGGATGCTCCCGACTCTTGTCCTCCGGGGAAGTTATTTGTTCCCTCCGAATTACGTCACAAGGTGTTTGAGGAACATCACTGTACGGTGCTTGCTGGGCACCCTGGGAGCAGATCGACTGTCGATCTCATCTCTCGCAGATTTTGGTGGCCGGGGTTGCGTAAGAGTGTTGAGGACTATGTGTCAGTACCTGTGCACGTGCTAAGGTGACACATACTCGGCCTTCCGGATCTCTGCTTCCATTGCCCATCACGTCCAGACCTTGGACCCATTTGTCCATGGATTTTATCACGGATTTACCGAATTCTTCGGGAAAAACTGTGATTCTGGTGGTTGTAGATCGTTTTAGTAAAATGGCACACTTTATTGCATTACCTAGTCTACCCAATGCTAAAACTCTCAGGTGTTTGTCGACAACATCGTGAAACTACATGGCATTCCCTCTGATGTGGTGTCCGATAGAGGGACTCAGTTTGTTTCCAGATTCTGGAAAGCATTCTGTACTCGTCTGGGTGTACAATTGTCCTTCTCTTCGGGTTTTCATCCTCAGTCGAACGGACAGACGGAGCGCACTAATCAGAATCTGGAGACTTACTTGAGATGTTTTGTTTCAGAGAATCAGGAAGAGTGGTTTTCATTTTTGTGTAAAATGTAGAGCAGATAACCAGTGGCACTACACCAAACCTAAAATTGTCAGGATGCGACTGCCGAGGAGTGGTGCCTCACGGAGGTGCTCAGCTTGTAGCTGCAGTGAGCATATATGATAAAAAGAAAAAGAAAACAAAACGAGCGGCACTCACCGTTGATAGGCAGGTAACTTTATTCCATGGCAGGAGGGGGGTGCAAGGGTTGCAGATAAAGCAGCAAGTAAGCAACAGCCGTTTCGCGCGTGTATGCGCTTCTTCTGGCTTTCCAACACTGAAGAGGTCACGGCACCTTCTTATAGTGCACAGGAAGCCGCATCATCGCAGTAATTTGCTTAATTACTAAGTAATCAACACCTGGCCTCTCAACATTACAGTCAGGCGGGACCTCTTCAATGATGTAAGGTGCATATGTGAACATACATAAACCAATAAGAACAAATCAAAATACGAAAATACAATAAGCAAGAGTGGTTCATTACAAAAATACGCTCATATCTATTTTTTCATTTAGTCCCAGCGGACCCAATGCATCCGTGCGTAGGATCCATATAGTTTCTCTTCTCAGAAGCTCCCTTTCTCTGTCACCACCTCTTTCAGTGCGGTTAACTACTTCAAGGCCAGCAAAAGTCAGCACATTGGGATTTCCACTATGTGCCTTGTTCACATGATCTATTAACCGCGGAACACCCTTTCCTGTTTTTAAGGAGTTTAGGTGTTCGCGGAATCTTTCAAATAAACAGCGGATAGTTTTTCCGATGTAGAAGCGTCCGCATCTACATAAAATTATATAAACCACAAATTTGCTGCGGCAGGTAATAAGTGGAAAAACCCTATGTTCTATCCCTGCAAAAGAGATCACTTGTAGTTGGGAATTGAAGCTGCAGAAGGAACAGTTTCTGCAACTCCTATTCCCTTTTGGTCTCTGTTCAGACAGCCATGTGAGACGTTTTTTTCTGAAATGGCAAGTTACCACTTGATCGCGTATAGTATGGCATCTTCTAAACGCTATCACTGGTTTCATATCTTTTAATTGTTTTAGGGAATCGTCCCTCACTAGGATACTCCAATTTTTCTTTATGACCTGTTTTATCTTATCGGCCATAGGACTGAATTTAAAAGAAAAGGCGAAGGGTGGGGGTGGGGGCACTTTTATTGAGGGTTTACCCTCCCTTACTTCTGTCTGATGTACTTGTGACGCTTTTGTCATAGCTTGATTCAACAAGTCTGGGGGATACCCTCTACGTCTCAGCCTAGCGCGCAGATCCTAGTGAGGGACGATTCCCTAAAACAATTGAAAAATATGAAACCAGTGATAGCGTTTAGAAGATGCCATACTATACGCGATCAAGTGGTAACTTGCCATTTCAGAAAAAAACGTCTCACATGGCTGTCTGAACAGAGACCAAAAGGGAATAGGAGTTGCAGAAACTGTTCCTTCTGCAGCTTCAATTCCCAACTACAAGTGATCTCTTTTGCAGGGATAGAACATAGGGTTTTTCCACTTATTACCTGCCGCAGCAAATTTGTGGTTTATATAATTTTATGTAGATGCGGACGCTTCTACATCGGAAAAACTATCCGCTGTTTATTTGAAAGATTCCGCGAACACCTAAACTCCTTAAAAACAGGAAAGGGTGTTCCGCGGTTAATAGATCATGTGAACAAGGCACATAGTGGAAATCCCAATGTGCTGACTTTTGCTGGCCTTGAAGTAGTTAACCGCACTGAAAGAGGTGGTGACAGAGAAAGGGAGCTTCTGAGAAGAGAAACTATATGGATCCTACGCACGGATGCATTGGGTCCGCTGGGACTAAATGAAAAAATAGATATGAGTGTATTTTTGTAATGAACCACTCTTGCTTATTGTATTTTCGTATTTTGATTTGTTCTTATTGGTTTATGTATGTTCACATATGCACCTTACATCATTGAAGAGGTCCCGCCTGACTGTAATCCCTGCCCTCCCTCTTGAGAGGCCAGGTGTTGATTACTTAGTAATTAAGCAAATTACTGCGATGATGCGGCTTCCTGTGCACTATAAGAAGGTGCCGTGACCTCTTCAGTGTTGGAAAGCCAGAAGAAGCGCATACACGCGCGAAACGGCTGTTGCTTACTTGCTGCTGTATCTGCAACCCTTGCACCCCCCTCCTGCCATGAAATAAAGTTACCTGCCTATCAACGGTGAGTGCCGCTCGTTTTGTTTTCTTTTTCTTTTTATCATATAGTCTTCATTTTTGTTGTTAGCTGAGTTTGCTATAAATAACCGTAGACAGGAATCCACTGATAAGTCGCCATTTTTTGGGGCATATGGGTTCCATTCACAGTTTGGTACATTTTCTGGTGCTCTAAATTCCGGCATTCCTGAGGAGGAACGATTTTCCTCTTCTTTGTCTTCTATTTGGCGGAAAATCCAAAATCACCTGGAAAAGATGGGCAACAGGTTTAAGCATGCGGCTGACAGGAGACGTATGAGTGGTCCGGACCTGAGAGTGGGTGATTCTGTGTGGTTGTCTACAAGAAACATTAAACTTAATGTACCTTCTTGGAAGTTGGCCCAAGATTTATTGGTCCATATAAGATCACTGCCATTGTTAGCCCTGTAGCCTTCCGTCTTGAACTTCCTCAGGCATTGAAAATACATAACGTATTTCATAAATTGTTGCTAAAGAAATGTGTCGAACCTGTTGAGCCGTCCTCCTTGCCTCCCGCTTCTGTCATGGTGGATGGCAATTTAGAATTTCAGATCAGCAGGATTGTGGACTCCAGAGTTCTCCGGAGATCCCTCCAATATTTTGTTCATTGGAGAGGGTACGGACCAGAGGAGAGGATGTGGGTTCCAGCGACCAATGTTAATGCTAGTCGTCTGGTGAGAGCATTCCACAGAGCTCATCCTGATAAGGTCGGTCCTGGGTGCCCGGAGGTCACCCGTAGAAGGGGGGGTACTGTCACATCTGTGACAGGTCTTAGAAGGTCTGAAAGATTATCTACACATAAGTGATCTGACAGCCTCTTTCGGTTTCACTTTGTCTGTGTGTTGCTGGTATGTCCACACCTCCTGTTCAGGTGTGGATCATGTGACCTTTACCTCGCCCTATTTAGTCTGACTTTTCCCATCACTCCTTGCTTGGGATAGCTTCATTTGGTCTTGGAAGAGCTGGAGTGTGGTTCGTGTTGAAGTCATGTTCATCCATCATCCTCTGAAGTTAAGTGTTCCGCTTGTTGTGTTTTGTATTCCTCCCCCCCCCCGGTTGTTTACTAGGCCTTAGTGAGACGCTAGTTCCTTCACCAGGGAAGGAACGGGTGCTCTCTGCCCTGTCATTATCTTTAGGGCATCTGAGGGTCACCAGGGTTTTCTAGGTTCCTGTGTATGGGTATCTCTACCATCGAGAGGTGCCCATACGGATAGGAGTTAGGGCCAGGAGCAGGGTTTTATAGGTGGTGACCCCTTTTCCTTCCCTAGCGGTGAGACCTAGTGTCTATTCCCTTCCTTCTTGTTGTCTTTTGGTGTTCTCCCCTACTACATCCGTGACATCACCGTAGGATGTCTACATTGTAAGAAATCAGACTCCTCTGCTGTAATGAGATCCTCAGTTTTAGCTTTCCGCAGGATGTCACTCAGTCTCTTTTGATAAGTGGGGGTGGGGTCACCCTGCAGCTTATCATATGTGTCTCTATCTTGTAATAGGCTCAAACACATTTTTTTATATTGAGCCACTTCCAAGAAAACCAGGTTCCCCCCTTTATCAGAGGGTTTGATAACTATACTCGTGTCCTGTTCCAATGATGAGATGGCCTTGTATTCTGCTTTAGTGCAGTTAAATCTGCAAGGATTTGAGGGTAGCCCCTCAAGCTCTGTGGACACACGATTCAAAAAAACATCAATGCATGATGGGTCCCCTATTGCGGGCATTTTGGAGCTTCTTGGTTTCAGCGAGGTAAACGGGCCTTTACCCTCCTGGGGCATGTTGTCGCCCAAGTTGTATAGCAAACGTACGTCTTGTAAAATAGGGACACCTAGTTCCCTGCTTTCTCTCTTATCAATGAGGGCAAAATGCTTCCGCCATCGCAGTTTCCTCACAAAGAGGTGCAGGTCCTTAATCCAATTGAAAAGAGTAAATGATGATACTGGCACAAAGGATAACCCCTTGCTCAGCATCGTTATTTCTGCCTCCTGGATGGGTCTAGAGGACAGGTTCAATATCTGGTTGGGTATGTTACCGATGCAGGCGGGAGACCCGATGTATGTGGTGGGGATCTGGGAGGGTTGCGCGTTCGCAGCTGGTATGGGTTTCCTTGCTCTAAAAAATGAGGGCCTGTATTTTCTTGTCTCCCCCGTCCACCTCTGCCTCTTTGTCGTCCCCTCCCTCTCCCTCTATTTTTGGGGAATCCGTATGACTAGAAGTTTGCTCAGAGTCTCTTTTTCTCTGAGTGCCACCTCTATCAACACTGTTGTATACTCGATTCTTTCTGAAATCCTGCAAGTCACGGTTAAATTGGCGATGTTTTCGTTCTTTTAAATTAAATTGATATTTTTCTATAATCTCTTTCAACTGCGTTTCTTGGTTCAAATAATCAGGTTCTTGTTTGAATTTCTGTGTCTCCTCTATTTGTTCTCTAAGATTGTTTTCCAAGGTGACCAGAGAAGCTTTCTCTTCCTCCAGAATTAGATATATAAACCGGAGGGAACTGTTTGTCGCTTCCTCTTCCCACTTGCCCAACAGGGTTGCAGTTCTGCAGCTACTTGCTGGAGCTAGTGTAATTCTCAACCCTCTCGGGCCAATTTTGTGTTTCAGATAATTTTCAAGGGACTGGACCTCCCACCAGGAGGAGATTTGGTCCTTATAGGTTTTTGTCACCTCTTTGAAAATTACCTTAAAAGATGGTGCATACTTGGTCAGAGACAGTGTTTTCTCAGAGAAAACCTCCTCCGCTTCAGATAGCCACAGATTTTTGTTCAGCCCGGTTGCCAAGAACCAAGCCTTGCACAGTTAATGTAGCTTAAATAGGTTTATAACATGACCAAATTGTGCATTGAATACTGCCTGATAAAAGATTGGTATCGTATTTAATAATAATAATATAATCGGAGATACCATAAAACATAACGTTTATTTCGTCCGGTAAAATCCCTCAATAATGTGATAACACCATAACGCTGCGCAATTGGTGACCATAAGCTAGGGACGGGGAGATTAATACTGGGTCTCTAAAAACTAGTCTCACCCTAAACTGGATGCACCTTGGGTGAAAGGTACTACCAAATCCCCCAGCTAGCTGGTGGACACCTATTAGACCCTTCCCTGTCCCTGCGCAGCAATGGAGACTGCCCAGCTTCGTCTTGCTGTGGTGGGAGGCCCTGTCACCAATTTAACATTGATGAATAATAGCACTAATGTATCCTAATGTTATGTCCCAAGTTTCCAACGCATTTCGTTGGACATGGGTCCAACTCATCAGGGGATCTATTTGTCAGTATCGAGAGGTGATAATACCTTTAATCACCTCTTACAGCTGATTAACAGTTCACAGTGCATAAAGTAACGTGCTGTTTTGCAATAGTGCATTCATGTCACTTATCTTATGCCTCCCATGTCTCGGTCCACACGGATGTAGGCTGTGTTGTGGCTTGTGGCAGCAACAGTGCCGCATGTGAAATGGCACCTTTTTAAAGCAAACGCCACCTCAGCAGTCAGCTGACTCTGACATGTGACCAGGTCATGTGACTGACTAGGTTGTACATTGCAGTGACCACTGTCTCCTCCCCCAAACTATCACATGACCGCAGGCTCAATGGCAATGCATGAAGCTCATCAATATGCGTACCATGAGATAGGGGGAGGTGGCGTCAGGGAGGAAATATTCCTCCCTCTCTTTATTGCATCGAGAAGGATGAATATTCAGAGGTGGGAAGGCGGCAGCGATGCGGGACATTAGCACTCCCCTCCCACACCTAGCAGACAATTTATATCACAAGTTTAGAATAGAACGGCAGCGCTCTTATGTTGATACAAGCGGCGCGCCGTAGAGCATTTAAAGCGCCATAGAGTCAGATAGTCACAGCTTTCTGTATATTAACAATCATAGCTTATTTAGCAAAGGAAGGCGGTCTCAGCAGTATTGACAATAATAGCTTATAAGCAAGGGAGGTAACTCTTGGACATGGGAGTTATTGAACGAGGAGGATCAATGTCGGCCATCGTAATCCTAGTGGGGGACACATATGTCCTGGTTGGCTCAAACTAAATAAAGCAGCCAAAGGATAGCTGCTCATTAAGCCCTCCAGGATGGACAGTTCTCAGCTAAAAAAGCCATCATGTCTTGCGTTGCAAAATCTTCTTGTCCCAGTCCCCCCTCCTCCTTGGGTACGGTACTGATTCGATGCCCATGAATCTAAGGCCCGAGAAATTGCCCCCATGGTGGCTCGCAACATGTTTTGCCAGGGGGGTATCCCTAGAGTGTTGTAGATCCCCCAAATGCTCCCCCACACGTCTTCTGAATTCCCGGGCGGTCTTGCCCACATACACCAATCCACAGACACAGGTCGCCTTGTATATAACACCTCTTGTGCGGCAGTTGATAAACTGTCTGATATGGTAACGTTTTTGGGAAACACCACCCATGAACTCCCGGCATTGCGTAACATATTTGCAGGCCACACACCCGCTACAGCGGTAGCAGCCCCAGACTGGTCTCAGCCATTCAGACCCCTTGTTTTGGGTGGTCTCAGAAAAATGACTGTGTACCAGTCAATCGCGCAAGCTACACCCTCTGCAGTAAGTTATCTGTGGCCTGTCAGCGATCGCACTCTTAATATCTTCGTCTAGTTGTAATATCTCCCAGTGTTTAGAGATTACCTTTTTTATCTCTTTGGCTGCTCCATCATATGTACCTATGAGGCGTATTGGGTTTTTGGTTATCTGCCGGGGCGGGGGATGAAGGAGTTCTGTCCTGTTGCATTTAAGTGCCCTATGGTAAGCCTTTTTAAGGGCTGTGCTAGGATATCCTCTATCCAGGAACCAATCTTTTACAGGGTCAGCTCACCAGCAGGCCTTTGCATATAATATTTTTAGAAGGTCAGCTCACCAGCAGGCCCACACCTAAAATGTTTTACAGGGTCAGCTCACCAACAGGCATGCACCTAAAATCTTTTACAGGGTAAGCTCACCAGCAGGGCCACGCATGTAATGTTTTACAGGGTCAGCTCACCTGCAGGCCCTCGCATATAATTTTTTAGATGGTCAGCTTACCTGCAGGCCCTCATCTAATTATACCTAATAGGTAATTTGCGCGCATGCTGCCTTGCTTGGAAGTGGTAGTCGTAGCTGTTTCTGTTGCTGTGAAAATAACATCAAAAGTTATTAGCTCAGACATCCGAATGGATCGTCGCCGTCACGGGGACGTGTGATTGTCCCCAGGTTATCTAGAGTCACCAAAGCGGCAACAGGCCCTCGCTCATAATGTTTTAGATGGTCAGATCAGCAGGCCCTTGCTACAAATGTTTTTCAGGGTCCCTGGTATGATGCCCTCCTTTATGTGTAACCAAAGGGTGTATTGTAGTGCCAGTTCCTTGTAATTTTTGGCAGCCCTTTCACTTAGGCTTTATGACTGTAGGAGTCCTACTATCTGAACATTTGTACCACAATGTGAATGAGGCCCTCCTTTATGTGATATACAGGTTGTATCGGAGTGCCTCTTCCTTGTATTTTTTTTGGCAGCACTTGCAAGTTATATACAAGTAAATATACAGGAAAGAATGTTTCCTAACAATTTTTCCTCTAAAATCGATTAGTGGCATACTACTCGGACTACATAATTCCCAGCAGCGACCTGGGAGTCCAAGATGCATCCAGATATCCTCCCCATGCTGTTCCCGAAACATTTTGGTGGTGTTTCCATCACCTTTTTCTATGATCCAGGCACCCTCCCCTCTTCAGAGCAGGGGGTGCCTGGTTTAATGCTCGGGTTCTCCCATTGACTTCCATTATACTTGGGTGCTCGGTAGCCCCCGAGCACTATGGTGCTCGATCAACACTACAGACGAGCAAGCGGCCAATTACCAGAAAGTCAAGGGTGAGATCCTGGTGAGGCTGGGCGTGAATGTGTTGGTCCGGGCCCAGAGGGTGCACCAGTGGTAATTTAATCCGGCTGAGCCCGCGAGACCCCAGTATTATGCTTTATTCCACCTTTTGCAAAAATGGCTGCAACCGGGCGTACTAAGTCCCACTGCTATACTGGACCGTATTTTAGCTGATATGTTTTGGAGGTCATTGCCATACCATCTTCAGCATTGGATTGGCCAGGCGTCTCCTGGTAATGCCCTTGAGATGGTGGACCTGGTTGAACGATATGAGGCTACCAGGAAACTAAAGGGGGGCTCTTTAGGGAAGGGGGCAGTAAAACCCTGGCAATCCCCACCCCAGACCCGGAGATTGGAGTTGAAAAAGCCCGCTCGGGAGGTAGCCACTGCAGGCCTGGCTCCGGTGATCTGTTGGTGGTGTCATGAGCCTGGTCACGTAAAGGCCGACTGTCCCAATAGGGTTGAGCCCATGGACACTAACTATGGCTACCGTCGGTCTCTATATGCCAGGAAGCTGTGTGCAACAGGTACCAGGGAGTCTCTAGATAATAATCACCTGTGCCAGGTGGAAGTGGGAGACACTCTAGCGGTGGCTCTGCTGGACTCGGGGAGTCTGGTGACCCTGGAAAGGGCTACCCTGGTGCGACCCGCTGAGTTTACTGGCCAGAAATTCAAGGTAATGTGCATACATGGTGACTTAAAAGACTACCTCTCCACTCTAGTGTCTTTAACCATGGTTGCTGGCCGGAGGATTCTCGAAGTGGCAATCGCCACAAATCTACACTATGAACTAATATTAGGAAGAGACTTCCCTGGCTTCCCTGAACTGTGGCCAGCTATTAAACTTATGAGTTAGGGATAACCTCAGGGGATTGGCCTCGCTCAAGTGGGAGGCCAGAACCTTGGAAACCCAAGGCTGAAGGGTCTGCGGTAGGGGTGACCGCCACTTCGGTGGATGAGAGGGGAACAACCCCATTAAATGTGATGGTTGGGGAGGTGGAGGACTTGCCGCCGGGCCCTGAATTGGAAAACTTGAATGTCTCCGGTGATAATTTTGGTACAGCACAACACAGGACCCGACATTATCCTGGGAGAATGTGTTAATGATCAATGTAGAACCATAACAACCGGGGTCCGAGTCGATATTTCCGTGTTTTGTGGTTCTCCTTGATTTGCTGTATCGGGTCAACCAACTACAGGGGGAGAATGTGGAACAGTTGGTGGTGCCGAAGGCTTATTGCAAACTGGTACTAGATCTAGCGCACCAACATGTTCTCGGGGGTCATCTGGGATTGCAGAAAACACAGGACAGTATACTACAGCGGTTTTACTGTCCCAGTGTCTTTAGAGAGGTGGAAGAGTTTTGTAAGTCTTGCCCGACCTGCCAGATAACTAGCCCTTAGCCCCATTTCCGTAGTCCCTTAGTACCTCTCCCAATCATCGAGGTCCCGTTTGAAAGAATCGCTATGGATCTCATAGGACCAGTACCAAAGTCCACAAGAGGGCACCAATACATTCTAGCCATCCTAAACTACGCTACCCGGTACCCGGTGGTGGTGCCACTGCGGCATACATCGGCCAAACTCATAGCTAAAGAGTTAATGGTGATGTGCAAGTTGCTGCACATAAAACAGTTTACAGACATCTGTCTACCATCCGCAAACGTGCGGGCTGGTAGAAAGGTTTAACCAAACCTTAAAAAACATGTTAAAAAGAGTGGTGTCCAAATATGGAAGGGACAGGGACCTCCTCCAGCCCTATCCCATGTTTGCAGTGCGAGAGGTGCCCCAGGCCTCTACTGGGTTCTCGCCCTTCGAACTACTATATGGCAGACATCCTCGCAGTCTGTTGGACGTAGCCAAGGAGGCATGGGAACAACAGCCCACTCTGTATAAAATTGTTATTGAATACATCATCCAGATGCAAGAACGGATAGAGACCGTGTTGCCTCTGGTTTGGGAACATATGGAGGTGGCTCAGCGAGCCCAGAGTCGAATCTATAACCGGCAGGCTTGAGTCCGGAGCTTTAACCCGGGTGATCAGGTCTTGGTTCTAGAATCGACAGTGGACAGTAAGTTCTTGGCTAGGTGACAGGGGCCCTATGAGGTAATAGAGAAAATTGGAGATGTAAATTACAAGGTACACCAGCCAGGACAGCGAAAGCCATGTTAATCTACTAAAACCTTGGAAGGATAGGGAGACCTGCGCTGAGGACAGACCGCGGTCGGTTTGTCTAGGGGAAGAGGTTTTGGCCACTCTGTCTGCTGCAGGGGAAGCGGTTGCCACAATAAGAATTGCTGACAGCCTCTCCTCTAAACAGGCTCAGGAAGCCAGGGAGTTTGTTAGTCGGAACACAGATGTGTTCTCGGAACTCCCTGGACGCACTTTCATAATCCAGCATGATATTGTCACCGAGCCCCAGGCAAAAGTCAGGTTAAAGGCGTATCGGGTGCCCGAGGCTCGGTGAAAAGTCATCTTGGAGGAAGTGCAGCTAATGCTGAGGCTGGATGTCATTGAGGAGTCAAAAAGTGAGTGGGCCAGCCCAATAGTTCTAATACCCAAGCCAGACGGGACATTACGGTTCTAGAATGATTTTCATAAATTAAATGAGATCTGGCCCCGACCTTTCACCACTAGGCAAGTAAAGTCATTCCTGAGAATGGTGGGCTATTACATGAGGTTTGTCCCCCAATTTGCTACTCTAGCCGCACCTTTGACAGAACTCTTGAAGGGACGAAAATCAGTGATTGTTTGCTGGGATGATTGGGCGGAAGAGACTTTTTCCCGCTTTCAAGTTGGCCCTGTACGAATCACCGGTTTTGGTGACGCCTGACTTCAAGAGGGAGTTTGTGGTACAAACGGATGCCTCCGAAGTAGGCCTCAGTGCTGTACTGTCTTAGGAAGTCAGCGGGGAGGAGCATTACATTGTCTTCATAAGCCGCAAGCTCAAACCAGCCAAGACCAGGTACAGTATAATGCAGAGAGAGAGTGCCTGGCTGTCAGGTGGGCACTCGAGTCTCTCCGCTACTATTTGCTGGGGTGAAAGATCCGCCTGGTGACTAACCAGTACCACTCCCCTTTCAAGTGGATGAGCCAGGCCAAGGAGAGAAATGCCCAGGTCACCAGGTGGTTCTTATCCTTGCAGAATTTTAAGTTCTCTGTAGAACACAGAGCAGGCCTGTTGCAGGGAAACGCGGATGCCCTGTCCCGGGTGCACTGTTTGGCATTTGTTCATCCCCTTAAGGTTGAACAAAGGGGGGGTATGTGACACAGTAAAGGGAGTTATATGCAGGTATTTTCCTCCCAGTGTGTGCTGCTGGACTGATTAGCGGCCAAGTGGGGTCAAATACCGAACTGGACTCATGTGCCGTTCCGGGTTTTGACAACACCTAGTTGCCTTTAAAAGACAGCTGAGTTCAGCAGAAATGATCTCTGTATTGGAATCTGAGGCTTGTGCTGGGCTTGGAGGTCTGAGACCAGTGTAAGGGGAAACAGGCCGCCTAAAGTCTGTTCATGGACTCTTTGACATAGAACTGCCAGCTGGGTGTAAACTAACACCAAAACCAAAAGGTGACTTTTTGTATTGAATGTGACTTTTTGTTTATGAACTTGCCAAGAGTGTGAATAAACACTGAAGTTTTTGATTTAAGAACTGGTTGGTGCCTCTATGCTGCGTCTGCTTATCCTGTCTACCAGAGCGAATCCCCACAGGTGCTATATAGCACCCAGTGATGCGTTCCAGCCAGCCAATCACTGTAATGCCAGCAGCCAACATGGCTACACCATAACAGTGAATGGCAGTACTTACCTGTACATTAATTGGCTGCATAGAAGCCAACAAACTTGCGGAGAGGAGACTCGAGCATCGTGCTCGAGCACACGCGGTATTCGGCCGAACACTAGTTGTATGATGTCAGAGATATTTGTGGAGAATTCATTTTTCTTCCCAGTTGGCAATTAATTTCTCAGGATAAGTAAGAAAGTGTAACATTTCAAAGACTACCCATATTAATTGTAAGAAATATGGGGGACTGATAGAAGGTTATTTTCTCTCTTGACCACATACGTATGCACTAATGTAAATAATAGAATAACACAACAGTGGCTCTACAGTATATACTGTGTGTTTAACATTACCAATCAAACACATAAATTGATTACCGGGATCTTCCACTTACAGATCATTTTTTGAAGCCATGGAATAATTGTGTGTCCATGCCTAGAAGTAAATGAATGCAGCTCTATGAAATGAGAAAGAGATTTCAAATATTCTATCAAGCCTGTATATGTCTTACCCACAATATGATTTAAGAAGAAATCACAAATTTGCAATGAATAAATAAAGCAAAATGTACTAGATTTCTGGAGATAGGTAATTGATCCAGAAATATATTCTCATTGACATATTTGGGGTCTGAATTACTTTTCTTCACTTATATTTGACAATTAGTAGCTACTTCACAGGTCTTTTTACTTTGGAGCAAAAATATAGGATGAACTTTACAAACTATTAAGAATTCACACATTTTTGGCTTTGAAAGCTGAGAATAGTCAAAAAAGACAAATTAATACAGACAGAACCACAATGTCGAGACTGTGAAACTTTCAAATCTGACAGTGAATCCATATGAACTACTTCTACTAAGACCCACCAAGACAAGATAAATTTCCTCCTGTTAGCTACAAAGGAAACGTGATCCTTCATTGATTTTCTTGGGATATTGACCATAAGAAAAAAGTTGACTTAGCACACTGATTACTAAAATCCCAGCTTTCAAGAGGAAGATGAAAGCATAGTCACGGTTTCTTGATTGATATAATTTGCGACACTCCTTTATAACTATTCTCTGTTATTCTCCCTGCACTTCTGCAGAAAAATAGATATAGCTGAATATCTACATTGTATAAGCACAAAAACAAATGTAATATTCAGCCTATAGTAAGGGGCTATCCCATGAGAACTGTAAAAAAAATGAAAATAGTACATAATCTACTGCATTGCAACCTCTTTATAACAAAGCTTGAACCATCCTTGTACATCATATGGTTCCAAGCAACAAAGTATTGATCCAGCACCATGATAAAAGCAATTCCTTTTATTGAAAGATCACATCAATAAATTCCTGTACAGTACTGCAAGGTTCTATCCACACATTTCAATCATACAGTTGATCTTATTCATGAATAGGATCAACTGTACATATGTTCGAAACTCGTAGGAAGTACTGGGCAATGCAGTACAGGAATTTTTTTATTTGATTTTTCAATAAAAGGAGTTGCTTTCATCCTGATATGTTTAATTGAGAGTGCCAAAAAGTTAATAAAAAAGTGACAATCAACTTGATATATCATCAGCTCATATGGCTTTTCTTCAGGCTACACGGCCAGACATTGACCTGTTGAAATTTGAGTTATTCCATGACAAACTAATGTATTTGAGGACAATACAACTAACCCTCAGTATGGCCTACCAAATTGTTGCATTTTAAGACCTGATTTGGATGAGTGGTGCCAATAGCATCTGGCAGTTAACTCCCACATTCTTCCCTTATTGAAATAAATATAATCAAAGAAAATATCTACAGGTGTAAGAGCCCTCCAGGAATGTTTAAATGACTGCCGTAAGCCCAATATGAAAATAATAAGAATAATCGTTTTATATCGCCAACATATTCTTCAACGGTTTACATTTAAGAACTATCTCTTGGGGTCATTTACCATAGCTCTATGCCAGTTTTCTAGAGTAGGAAAGTTGCAAATTTTGTTGCAAGTGCTGTTTTGTTCTTGTCTACTTGTTCGTGTGAATCACTATCCAGGGGGCTATGAAGCTGCCCAGATTCTGTTTATTTATCTATACTAGGGTTGTGCCTTATGCACAACCACCAAAGATGACCATCCAATTACTTACATTAGCGGTATCCCGCACCCTATACAAACAATACCTGCCAAGGTGCAGTATATTTAATTCTCTTTTGCAGCTCCTTTATATATTACCAGTTATATATCACCAGAGCAAACCATATTTTCAACCATATAGAGTGAAAGATCTACGTGGCTCTGGTCTTGCTCTGGTCTCAGGTTAAGCTGATAACCTAGGTCATGTTTATCTGCTCTAAAGGATTGGCTATTAACAGTATTCTTTAGTATTCAGTAGTCCTGAGCTTGGCACACACCTTCTGTTATCTCTTTGATTGTTTCGTATCAATGCATTGCCGTCTGTTTTCAAAAATCACAATCAACAATGAAAAAATACAAGGTGCTTTGACTTTGTGCAGCAAGAATATGGTAATTTAGCATTCAGAGTCTGACATATAATAACAGCATGTGATGTAACACAATGCACTTAAAACAAGGTACTTTAGAATAGACATAACTTCTAAGAAACACTAATGGAACCACTGACACTTTGATGATAAAACCACATAGGTAAATTCTATTTCAAAACCACAATACTAAATGAAAAGCAGGAACACCAAAGTGACCTTGTCCATATGAGGTGTCAACACTGTGTTTTGTGTTTCAGGAATTACTTTATGTACTGGTTAATAATAGAGTAGAATAATACAATAGAGTCTTCTTTTGCATATCTTTCGTAAAAAAAAAGATACTTTCACTTTTAATAAAGACTAAAAGAGGTTTTCAAAATGTTTTTAGAAATCGGAAGCTCCGGTCCCCTCTGAGCTTGCAATGGTCACATGCTATTAATCGTTCATCTGAGTGCTGCAGCTATTCACTAGCCTTATAGGTCATAAGGGAATGTACAGCACGTGACCACTGAGGCCAAAGATTGGCAGCAGTAGTCATTAGTGTTGAGCACAAATATTCGAATAGCTAATTTTAATCGCAAATATAGGCACTTCAAGAATATTTAGAATATAGCGCTATATATTCGTAAATTCGATTTTTTTTTTCCACATTACACATGATCCCTCCCTGATTCTAGCTTGTAGGCCAATGAGAAGGCTGCAAGACCTTAGCAACTTCCCTAGCAACCAATAGGAAAGTTGCCTACCTCTTACTATATAAGAGAACCTCCCCACAGCCATTTTGTGCTGTTGTGAGAGAGAGAGGAGTGTGATCTTTGTGCTGTGCTGAATTCCTGTGACTTCTGATACCTCATATATATAATCCAGATAGTGTTAGATAGTGTAGGTTAGTGAGTGAATAGTGTAGCTGATAGGTTCCAGTGTAGGGTGTTAGGGACATTACTTAGGTAGCTCATATATACAGTGGGATGCGAAAGTTTGGGCAACCTTGTTAATCGTCATGATTTTCCTGTATAAATCGTTGGTTGTTACGATAAAAAATGTCAGTTAAATATATCATATAGGAGACACACACAGTGATACTTGAGAAGTGAAATGAAGTTTATTGGATTTACAGAAAGTGTGCTATAATTGTTTAAACAAAATTAGGCAGGTGCATAAATTTGGGCACTGTTGTCATTTTATTGATTCCAAAACCTTTAGAACTAATTATTGGAACTCAAATTGGCTTGGTAAGCTCAGTGACCCCTGACCTACATACACAGGTGAATCCAATTATGAGAAAGAGTATTTAAGGGGGTCAATTGTAAGTTTCCCTCCTCTTTTAATTTTCTCTGAAGAGTAGCAACATGGGGGTCTCAAAACAACTCTCAAATGACCTGAAGACAAAGATTGTTCACCATCATGGTTTAGGGGAAGGATACAGAAAGCTGTCTCAGAGATTTCAGCTGTCTGTTTCCACAGTTAGGAACATATTGAGGAAATGGAAGACCACAGGCTCAGTTCAAGTTAAGGCTCGAAGTGGCAGACCAAGAAAAATCTCGGATAGACAGAAGCGACAAATGGTGAGAACAGTCAGAGTCAACCCACAGACCAGCACCAAAGACCTACATCATCTTGCTGCAGATGGAGTCACTGTGCATCGTTCAACCATTCGGCGCACTTTATACAAGGAGATGCTGTATGCGAGAGTGATGCAGAGGAAGCCTTTTCTCCGCCCACAGCACAAAAAGTGCCGCTTGAGGTCGGCTAAAGCACATTTGGACAAGCCAGCTTCATTTTGGAATAAGGTGCTGTGGACTGATGAAACTAAAATTGAGTTATTTGGCCATAACAAGGGGCGTTATGCATGGAGGAAAAAGAACACAGCATTCCAAGAAAAACACCTGCTACCTACAGTAAAATATGGTGGTGGTTCCATCATGCTGTGGGGCTGTGTGGCCAGTGCAGGGACTGGGAATCTTGTCACAGTTGATGGACGCATGGATTCCACTCAGTATCAGCAGATTCTGGAGACCAATGTCCAGGAATCAGTGACAAAGCTGAAGCTGCGCCGAGGCTGGATCTTTCAACAAGACAACGACCCTAAACACTGCTCAAAATCCACTAAGGCATTTATGCAGAGGAAGAAGTACAACGTTCTGGAATGGCCATCTCAGTCCCCAGACCTGAATATAATTGAAATTCTGTGGTGTGACTTAAAGAGAGCTGTCCATGCTTGTGAGTGCAATGCATTTTGCACGTGCGTGATAAAAAACTCAATGTGGTACCCAGACCGGAACCCGGACTTCTTCACTGAAGTTCGGGTTTGGGTTAGGAGTTCTGTTGATTCATGGTTATAAGGAAAAATAATGTCAAATGTCAATTGAGGGTAAAAAATAAAATAAAAACATTACTCACCTCCTCCACATGATCGCGCAGCCGTGATCCTCTTCTTTGTTCTTCTTGAAGGACCTGCAAAAGGACCTTTGCTGACGTCATCGCGCTCACCACATGGGCCTGGACGGATTGCTATCATCGAAGGAAAAATGATTTCCAAAGTTAATCAAGACATTTTGCAGGAGAACTTAAGGCCATCTGTCCACCAGCTGAAGCTCAACAGAAGATGGGTGTTGCAACAGGACAACGACCCAAAGCATAGAAGTAAATCAACAACAGAATGGCTTAAACAGAAGAAAATACGCCTTCTGGAGTGGCCCAGTCAGAGTCCTTACCTCAAGCCGATTGAGATGCTGTGGCATGACCTCAAGAAAGCAATTCACACCAGACATCCCAAGAATATTGCTGAACTGAAACAGGTCTGTAAAGAGGAATGGTCAAGAATTACTCCTGACCGTTTTGCACGTCTGATCTGCAACTACAGGAAACATTTGGTTGAAGTTATTGCTGCCAAAGAAGGTTCAACCAGTTATTAAATCCAAGGGTTCACATACTTTTTGCACCTGCACTGTGAATGTTTACATGGTGTGTTCAATAAAAACATGGTAACATTTAATTCTTTGTGTGTTATTAGTTTAAGCAGACTGTGATTGTCTATTGTTGTGACTTAGATGAAGATCAGATCACATTTTATGACCAATTTGTGCAGAAATCCATATAATTTCAAAGGGTTCACATACTTTTTCTTGCAACTGTATATCTCATGGCGAAAATGTCACAGATGATGTTGCAGATAGCTGGAACTTATGAATAAACGTCCGACTGGCTTGATCCCAAACTAAGGAGCATATTGGTGAGCCCTATAAAACCCTAAGAGCTCTCCCTGACTGCTATGCCCATGCAAGGGTCTCAATGGTAGACGATTGCATGCCCACGTACCTAAGACTGTGTGACACCTGAAAACCCTATAATAGTGAGGGGACACGACCACTGGCTCCCTGCACTTAATACGGACGGAGTCAGGATCACCTAGAATAAAGCCAGCAAGGAAACACAATATATGAAAAGACTTATCTGAGTAAACAGCAGCAGCAGCCTCCAGCAGTGAACACTTCATCCAGGAAGTAGTATAAACCACAAAGTGAGGCAGTATGGGAGGGAATATAAAGGGAGACAATTAGGTGTCTAAATAGGTGACACCTGGGAGAAGGAAAGGAGATGACAAAGTGAAACCAAAACAAAGAACATCATGCAAGAGGTAGAGAAGGACGTCTGCCAGACCTTCTCACAGAACTGGCGGTGACAGAAGTAGAGATGTATGATGTAACCAGCTGATTTGATACATGTCACACCAGTTAATAAGTAATCATTTGTAAAGGGATGAAATACTTATTTTCATAACTGTATATATACATTACAGAGTTTTGGCGAGAGATACAAAAATAATGTACCTGGGCATTTTCTGTCACAGATCTCTCTGATCCGCTCCGAATTCCTCCTCTTCAAATCCGACCATTTTTTTTAATATGGCCATCCTAGGGTGATTGCCCTTAAACTTCCTCTTGAGCTCAGAACGGATCTCACTCACAATGGCCTGCTTCTCAGACTGGACACGGGTCCCGGTCATAGCCCCGCTCCAACATGCGCTGCAGGATAAAGATGCAAGCATATAATCCCAATTTTTTTAATACAAGTATTGTAAATATTGTCCTCAGCAAAACATCAAAAATTATTTTGTCTTCTAAGGGGAAATATTAGATTTAATGTTACCGTTATAAGAAGGGATTGGATTGCGATTGTACAGTATGTGTGTGAGGTCTGAGCAATTGGATATTGGCCAGGACACAAACTCTAATCTATAGACTGTGTTTGTGTGTGTGCTATATAGTGTGTGGCAGGAAAATGGATGTGCAATGTGCATGTGAGAGATATTTCTCTGCTGCCCATACGTACATTCTACAGACCTAGTGCTGTGATGTTACAACAATACTTAGTGCACCAATCAGTAATATCTACTTAGACCTGATAAAAAGTGAAGTTATATGTATTGCGAAAAAAAAAAATGGATCATAAGTAGCGATTTTCGCAATCACAAATATTTTATAACTCTATCAGCATATAAAGCGATTAATCTGACATGCATGTGAAATGTAATCAAATACACTGGTGTATCTCGAAAATTGCTTCTGACCATCTTTTCCAATCGCCTCAAACTTCGGGTAGTTTGAAAACAGTTGCAAGGCCACATTCCCTTTTTGTGCATGCGTATTAAGAGATTTTTATATTGCGATTTTATTCATGAAAAAAATGTGAACGAAGATAGCAAATTTGCAAATTCACGAATATATGACGAATATTCAGCCATATATTCGCAAAATATCGTAAAATCGAATATTGCCCCTGCCGCTCAACACTAGTAGTCATGTAAATAATGAACATGAAGTCATCGCTGCAGACCCAGCAAGGATTAGAGCAACTGGGACTTAAGCGACAGAACTGGGGAAAAAAAACACTATAGAGGAGATTTATCAAACTAGTTTAAAGTAGAACTGGCTTACTTGCCCCTAGCAACCAAGCAGATTGCACCTTTCATTTTTCACAGCTCCTTTGGAAAATGAAAGGTGTAATCAGGTTGCTCTGGGCAACTAAGCCAGTTCTACTTTACATCAGTTTGATAAATCTCCCCCTATGTGTGGCAGAAAACTAACACTGCACATCACCCTGAACACATCATCCCCACTGTGAAACATGGTAGTAGTGGCTTCAGGCTGTGGGGATGCTCTTCTTCAGCAGGGACAGGGAAGCTGGTCAGAGTTGATGGGTAGATGGATGGAGCAAAATACAGTACAGGGTAATCCTGGAGGAAAACCTGCAAAAGACTTGAAACTGGGGCTGCGGTTCACCGTCCAGTAGGACAATGACCCTAAACATATAGCCAGAGCTACAGTGGAATGGTTTAAATCAAAGCATATCCATGTGTTAGAATGGTCCAATCAGACCAGACGTAAATCACATTGAGAATCTGTGCCAAGACTAGAAGATTGCTGTTCACAGACACTCTCCATCCAATCTGACTGAGTTTGAGCTATTTGCAAAGAAGAATGGCCAAAAATATCCGCTTCTAAATGTCGGAGATTTACCCCATAATTCTTGCAGCTCTAATTGCAGTTAAAAGGTAGTTCTAAGTATTGACTCAGTGGGGCTCAATACAAATAGACTCACATTTTCCAAATTTGTATTTATTTTGAAAACCATGTATTATTTTCTTTTGACTTCATGCATACATAGATACTGCACAGGAAGCATTTTATGTACCTGGAGAAAAAGTCTTATCACATTAGCAAACCACAAATTTTGTTTATTTTAAATGATATACAGACTTTTTCACAATTCTTTATGTTGTGGCCTTGTGCTACAAAAAAAGTTCAAATATTCCCCATCATTCTGCACTCAATACCCCATAATGACAAAGTGAAAACAGAATGTTAGAAATCTTAGAATATTTCTTAAAATGAAAAAACTAAAATCTTGCATTGACAGAGAGAGATACAGACAGAGAGAGTGAGCCCATGGTACATCGCATACGCAGTATTGTAGGCCAGATTATACCCCTACTATTCCATGCTCTGGGTTTCTGGGAAGGATATTTAAATTAGCCTTTCTAAACCTATCTGATGCTGGCAGATGTTCGAAATGATATTTTGCATATATTTTACCAAGAAATTTACGGAAGCATTGTCTAGCCTACAATATTTGTCCTATATATCAAATGGTCTCCTCAATAAAAATAGTACCCAACCAGATGTTCCTCCTAAGGCCTTGAATCTAGGCATGTTGCTCTCATCTGCTTTTCTCTAATTAAGGGCATTTTTCCTGACAGAACTTGTTTGTGAGGCTGGCTTAGTTATTGCTCCTGGTGTTTCACTTTAATGGGACAGAACCTTCCTATTCAACTGAGGATACATAATTAGTATAGCAAAGACCGACAACACCTTCAGCAATTTTATTTCACCTTCAATTGAAAGTGAGACACTTTTAATATCTTTCGCAGAAAGCCAAAGGTATGCAAATTGGCTTGCCTGACAAAAAAAGAAAAGTTGTAATATCCTATCTAATGCCAGAAAAAAATAGGGGATTAGCGATATGCTCTTCCTAGAAACAAAGAAGAGTGTTGCCAGTCATATAACACTCATCCATATTTTTGTCTCCCTAATGATAAAGAGCACCCCAAAGAGAACCCCACAAGGCAAATCAACCAAGTAATACAAGTTCTTCTTGTCCTTCTAGAAAGAGAAGTAGCTTGCATGTTTCATGGAGAGATATGTAAGTTTTGTCAGATGTTGTAATTCTCTTGTCTCACTTTCAATTGAATGCTACTTTGGAGGTAGTGTTGGGCACAAATATTTGAATCGCAAGTTTTAATTGCAAATATCGCCACTTCGAGAATTCATGAAGATTTAGAATATAGTGCTATATATTCGTATTCATGAATATTCTAGATTTTTTTTCATCTGAGCCCATGATCCCCCTCTACTTCTTGCTTGTGGACCAATGAGAAAGCTGCAATGTCTTTGTCTGAGCTTAGCAACATTCCTAGCAACCAATAGGACAGTTGCATACCCCTTACTATATAAGAACCTCCTCAGCAGCCATTTTCTGTAGTTTTATGGAGTTCTGAGAGAGATAGCAGTGACATTGCTATGCTCTGTACTTTGCTGTGTCATTACATTAGATAGTTAGTTAGCTTATATATATACAGTACAGACCAAAAGTTTGGACACACCTTCTCATTCAAAGAGTTTTCTTTATTTTCATGACTATGAACCCATCAAAACTATGTGGAATTATATCCATAACAAACAAGTGTGAAACAACTGAAAATATGTCATATTCTAGGTTCTTCAAAGTAGCCACCTTTTGCTTTGATTACTGCTTTGCACACTCTTGGCATTCTCTTGATGAGCTTTAAGAGGTAGTCCCCTGAAATGGTCTTCCAACAGTCTTGAAGGAGTTCCCAGAGATGCTTAGCACTTGTTGGCCCTTTTGCCTTCACACTGTGGTCCAGCTCACCCCAAACCATCTCGATTGGGTTCAGGTCTGGTGACTGCGGAGGTCAGGTCATCTGGCGCAGCACCCCATCACTCTCCTTCATGGTCAAATAGCCCTTACTTTCAAAGTTTTCCCAATTTTTCGGCTGACTGACTGACCTTCATTTCTTAAAGTAATGATGGCCACTCGTTTTTCTTTACTTAGCTGCTTTTTTCTTGCCATAATACAAATTCTAACAGTCTATTCAGTAGGACTATCAGCTGTGTATCCACCTGACTTCTCCTCAACGCAACTGATGGTCCCAACCCCATTTATAAGGCAAGAAATCCCACTTATTAAACCTAACAGGGCACACCTGTGAAGTGAAAACCATTTCAGGGGACTACCTCTTGAAGCTCATCAAGAGAATGCCAAGAGTGTGCAAAGCAGTAATCAAAGCAAAAGGTGGCTACTTTGAAGAACCTAGAATATGACATATTTTCAGTTGTTTCACACTTGTTTGTTTGGTGTATACAATTCCACATGTGTTAATTCATAGTTTTGATGCCTTCAGTGTGAATCTACAATTTTTATAGTCATGAAAATAAAGAAAACTCTTCGAATGAGAAGTTGTGTCCAAACTTTTGGTCTGTACTGTATATAATACAGATAGTTAGTGGGAGATAGTCAGTGTAGGTTAGATAGTGATATAGTGTAGCTCAGGGCTGGCCAACCTGCAGCTCTCCAGCTGTTGAAAAACTACAACTCCCAGTAATTGTGGCAATCATTGGTTTTATGTACCCTGGATTATTGGACAAGCGTCTATGTTGCTAGGACAATTAAGCGCTGTGCCAATAAATACTGACACACACTAGCGCAATGAAGTCAGAGGCCAGACGAAGCGCGAGTTAGCGCAAAACGGCCATCGCCGCCCTTGGATCCGTGAAGCTCGCATGTTATGCTCCTGTCGTTTTGCCTTTTTAAGTAAAGAATAAAGAACTGTTTTTATTCAGCAGTGCCGCCCTTTATATTTTCATCCTCATTTGCCACAACTCCCAGTATGCCCAGTCTGCCTACAGCTATCAGCCTAAAGCAGGGCATGGTGGGAGTTGTAGTTTTACAACAGCTGGAGAGCCGCAGGTTGGCCAGCCCTGGTGTAGCTGATAGGTTCTGCTGTCCATACATACATGCTACAGACATAGTGCTGTGATGTCACAAGTAGAGTTGAGCGAACACCTGGATGTTCGGGTTCGAGAAGTTCGGCCGAACTTCCCGTAAATGTTCGGGTTCGGGATCCGAACCCGAACCGAACTTCGTCCCGAACCCGAACCCCATTGAAGTCAATGGGGACCCGAACTTTTGGGCAATAAAAAGGCTGTAAAACAGCCCAGGAAAGAGCTAGAGGGCTGCAAAAGGCAGCAACATGTAGGTAAATCCCCTGCAAACAAATGTGGATAGGGAAATGAATTAAAATTAAAATTAAAAAAATAAAAATGAACCAATATCAATTGGACAGAGGTCCCATAGCAGAGAATCTGGCTTCACGTCAGCAGAGAATCAGTCTCTTCATGCCATAGCAAAGAATCTGGCTTCATGTCAGCAGAGAATCAGTCTCTTCATGCCATAGCAGAGAATCTGGCTTCATGTCAGCGCAGAATCTGTCTTCATGTCATAGCAGAGAATAAGGCTTCACGTCAGCCACCACTGGAACAGGCCACTGTCACACATTTAGGCCCAGGCACCCAGGCAGAGGAGAGCGGTCCCGTAACAGAGAATCTGGCCTTATGTCAGCGCAGAATCTGTCTTCATGTCATAGCAGAGAATCAGGCTTCACGTCACCCACCACTGGAACAGGCCACTGTCACACATTTAGGCCCAGGCACCCAGGCAGAGGAGAGAGGTCCCGTAACAGAGAATCTGGCCTTATGTCAGCGCAGAATCTGTCTTCATGTCATAGCAGAGAATCAGGCTTCACGTCACCCACCACTGGAACAGGCCACTGTCACACATTTAGGCCCCGGCACCCAGACAGAGGAGAGAGGTCCCGTAACAGAGAATCTGGCCTTATGTCAGCGCAGAATCTGTATTCATGTCATAGCAGAGAATCAGGCTTCACGTCACCCACCACTGGAACAGGCCACTGTCACACATTTAGGCCCCGGCACCCAGACAGAGGAGAGCGGTCCCGTAACAGAGAATCTGGCCTTATGTCAGCGCAGAATCTGTGTTCATGTCATAGCAGAGAATCAGGCTTCACGTCACCCACCACTGGAACAGGCCACTGTCACACATTTAGGCCCAGGCACCCAGGCAGAGGAGAGGTTCATTCAACTTTGGGTTGCCCCGCAATATAATGGTAAAATGAAATTAAAAATAGTATTGAATGAGGAAGTGCCCTGGAGTAGAATAATATATTGTTAAGGGGAGGTAGTTAATATCTAATCTGCACAAGGGATGGACAGGTCCTGTGGGATCCATGCCTGGTTCATTTTTATGAACGTCAGCTTGTCCACATTGGCTGTAGACAGGCGGCTGCGTTTGTCTGTAATGACGCCCCCTGCCGTGCTGAATACACGTTCAGACAAAACGCTGGCCGCCGGGCAGGCCAGCACCTCCAAGGCATAAAAGGCTAGCTCTGGCCACGTGGACAATTTGGAGACCCATAAGTTGAATGGGGCCGAACCATCAGTCAGTACGTGGAGGGGTGTGCACAGGTACTGTTCCACCATGTTAGTGAAATGTTGCCTCCTGCTAACACGTTCCGTATCAGGTGGTGGTGCAGTTAGCTGTGGCGTGTTGACAAAACTTTTCCACATCTCTGCCATGCTAACCCTGCCCTCAGAGGAGCTGGGCGTGACACAGCTGCGTTGGCGACCTCTTGCTCCTCCTCTGCCTTCGCCTTGGTCTTCCACTGGTTCCCCTGTGACATTTGGGAATGCTCTCAGTAGCGCGTCTACCAACGTGCGCTTGTACTCGCGCATCTTCCTATCACGCTCCAGTGTAGGAAGTAAGGTGGGCACATTGTCTTTGTACCGGGGATCCAGCAGGGTGGCAACCCAGTAGTCCGCACACGTTAAAATGTGGGCAACTCTGCTGTCATTGCGCAGGCACTGCAGCATGTAGTCGCTCGTGTGCCAGGCTGCCCAGAGGTAAGGACAAGCTGTCCTCTGTGGAAGGCGTATCGTCATCGTCCTGTGTTTCCCCCCAGCCACGCACCAGTGATGGGCCCGAGCTGCTTTGGGTGCCACCCCGCTGTGAACATGCTTCATCCTCATCCTCCTCCACCTCCTCCTCATCCTCCAGTAGTGGGCCCTGTCTGGCCACATTTGTACCTGGCCTCTGGTGTTGCAAAAAACCTCCCTCTGAGTCACTTCGAAGAGACTGGCCTGAAAGTGCTAAAAATTACCCCTCTTCCTCCTCTTCCTCCTCTTCCTCCTGGGCCACCTCCTCTTCCATCATCGCCCTAAGTGTTTTCTCAAGGAGACATAGAAGTGGTATTGTAACGCTGATAACGGCGTCATCGCCACTGGCCATGTTGGTGGAGTACTCGAAACAGCGCAACAGGGCACACAGGACTCGCATGGAGGCCCAGTCATTGGTGGTGAAGTGGGTCTGATCCGCAGTGCGACTGACCCGTGCGTGCTGCAGCTGAAACTCCACTATGGCCTGCTGCTGCTCGCACAGTCTGTCCAGCATATGCAAGGTGGAGTTCCACCTGGTGGGCACGTCGCATATGAGGCGGTGAGCGGGAAGGCCGAAGTTACGCTGTAGCGCAGACAGGCGAGCAGCGGCAGGGTGTGAACGCCGGAAGCGCGAACAGACGGCCCGCACTTTATGCAGCAGCTCTAACATGGCGGGGTAGTTGCGAATGAACTTCTGCACCACCAAATTCAGCACATGCGCCAGGCAAGGGATGTGCGTCAAACCGGCTAGTCCCAGAGCTGCAACGAGATTTTGCCCATTATCGCACACCAGCAGGCCGGGCTTGAGGCTCACCGGCAGCAACCACTCGTAGGTCTGTTGTTCTATACCCCGCCACAACTCCTGTGCGGTGTGGGGCCTGTCCCCCAAACATATGAGTTTCAGAATGGCCTGCTGACGTTTACCCCGTGCTGTGCTGAAGTTGGTGGTGAAGGTGTGTGGCTGACTGGATGAGCAGGTGGAAGAAGAGGAGGAGGAAGCTGAGTAGGAGGAGGAGGAGACAGGAGGCAAAGAATGTTGCCCTGCGATCCTTGGCGGCGGAAGGACGTGCGCCAAATAGCTCTCCGCCTGGGGCCCAGCCGCCACTACATTTACCCAGTGTGCAGTTAGGGAGATATAGCGTCCCTGGCCGTGCTTACTGGTCCACGTATCTGTGGTTAGGTGGACCTTGCCACAGATGGCGTTGCGCAGTGCACACTTGATTTTATCGGACACTTGTTTGTGCAGGGAAGGCACGGCTCTCTTGGAGAAGTAGTGGCGGCTGGGAACAACATACTGTGGGACAGCAAGTGACATGAGCTGTTTGAAGCTGTGTGTGTCCTCCAGCCTAAATGACAGCATTTCATAGGCCAGTAGTTTAGAAATGCTGGCATTCAGGGCCAGGGATCGAGGGTGGCTAGGTGAGAATTTACGCTTTCTCTCAAATGTTTGTGAGATGGAGAGCTGAACGCTGCCGTGTGACATGGTTGAGATGCTTGGTGACGCAGGTGGTGGTGTTGGTGGTACATCCCATGTTTACTGGGCGGCAGGTGCCAACGTTCCTCCAGAGGCGGAGGAAGAGGCCGAGGCGGCGGCAGCAGCAGCAGAAGAGGCCGAGGCGGCAGCAGCAGAAGAGGTAGCAGGGGGAGCCTGAGTGACTTCCTTGTTTTTAAGGTGTTTACTCCACTGCAGTTCATGCTTTGCATGCAGGTGCCTGGTCATGCAGGTTGTGCTAAGGTTCAGAACGTTAATGCCTCGCTTCAGGCTCTGATGGCACAGCGTGCAAACCACTCGGGTCTTGTCGTCAGCACATTGTTTGTAGTAGTGCCATGCCAGGGAACTCCTTGAAGCTGCCTTTGGGGTGCTCGGTCCCAGATGGCGGCGGTCAGTAGCAGGCGGAGTCTCTTGGCGGCGGGTGTTCTGATTTTGCCCACTGCTCCCTCTTTTGCTACGCTGTTGGCTCGGTCTCACCACTGCCTCTTCCTCCGAACTCTGAAAGTCAGTGGCACGACCTTCATTCCATGTGGGGTCTAGGACCTCATCATCCCCTGCATCGTCTTCCACCTAGTCTTGATCCCTGACCTCCTGTTCAGTCTGCACACTGCAGAAAGACGCAGCAGTTGGCACCTGTGTTTCGTCATTATCAGAGACGTGCTGAGGTGGTATTCCCATGTCCTCATCATCAGGAAAAATAAGTGGTTGTGCGTTAGTGCATTCTATCTCTTCCACCCCTGGGGAAGGGCTAGGTGGATGCCCTTGGGAAACCCTGGCAGCAGAGTCTTCAAACAGCATAAGAGACTGCTGCATAACTTGAGGCTCAGACAGTTTCCCTGATATGCATGGGGGTGATGTGACAGACCGATGGGCTTGGTTTAAATGCGCCATCTGTGCGCTTTCTGCAGAAGACTGGGTGGGAGATAATGTGAACGTGCTGGATCCACTGTCGGCCACCCAATTGACTAATGCCTGTACCTGCTCAGGCCTTACCATCCTTAGAACGGCATTGGGCCCCACCAAATATCGCTGTAAATTCTGCTGGCTACTGGGACCTGAGGTAGTTGGTTCACTAGGACGTGTGGCTGTGGCAGAACGGCCACGTCCTCTCCCAGCACCAGAGGGTCCACTAACACCACCACGACCATGTCCACGTCCGCGTCCCTTATTAGATGTTTTCCTCATTGTTCCCGTTCACCACAATTTTGAGAATGGCAAATTTGGGAATGCTTTTTCAACCCAGAAAAAAAAGTCTGCTTTTACGGTCACTACAAATAACTTGACCAGCTAAAACTGTGCAGATTTGGTTGAATAGAGATGTGAGACCTGTTTTTTTTTGCGCTGTGTGACAGTTATAGGTTTAATCACAGAATGACACTTCTATCAGCACGCTAGCGTGTGTCTTAGGTTTTTCTGAATGACACTATCAATACCTTCAATGTAAGATTTTCTTTTTGGGATAGATTTCAAGTAGGCCTCAAATACCACAAACTAATTATTTTGAGAATGGCAAATTTGGGAATGCTTTTTCAACCCAGAACAAAAAGTCTGCTTTTACGGTCACTACAAATAACTTGACCAGCTAAAACTGTGCAGATTTGGTTGAATAGAGATGTGAGACCTGTTTTTTTTTTTGCGCTGTGTGACAGTTATAGGTTTAATCACAGGATGACACTTCTATCAGCACGCTAGCGTGTGTCTTAGGTTTTTCTGAATGACACTATCAATACCTTCAATGTAAGATTTTCTTTTTGGGATAGATTTCAAGTAGGCCTCAAATACCACAAACTAGTTATTTTGAGAATGGCAAATTTGGGAATGCTTTTTCAACCCAGAACAAAAAGTCTGCTTTTACGGTCACTACAAATAACTTGACCAGCTAAAACTGTGCAAATTTGGTTGAATAGAGATGTGAGACCTGTTTTTTTTTGCGCTGTGTGACAGTTATAGGTTTAATCACAGAATTACACTTCTATCAGCACGCTAGCGTGTGTCTTAGGTTTTTCTGAATGACACTATCAATACCTTCAATGTAAGATTTTCTTTTTGGGATAGATTTCAAGTAGGCCTCAAATACCACAAACTAGTTATTTTCAGAATGGCAAATTTGGGAATGCTTTTTCAACCCAGAACAAAAAGTCTGCTTTTACGGTCACTACAAATAACTTGACCAGCTAAAACTGTGAAGATTTGGTTGAATAGAAATGTCAGGTCTATTTTTTAGGTGCTGGGTGACAGGCTCAACTTGCCCCTGATGTAATATATGGCCAAAAAATAACCACACTGTTGATGGTTAAATGCACTTGGGTGACACAGGCTCAGCCTGCAGCTGATGTAGTATATGGCTAAAAAATAATCAGACTGTTGATGGTTAAATGCACTTGGGTGACACAGGCTCAGCCTGCAGCTGATGTAGTATATGGCCAAAAAATAACCAGACTGTTGATGGTTAAATGCAATCGGTGACACAGGCTCAGCCTGCAGCTGATGTAGGATATAGCACAAAATAACCACACTATCGATGGTTAAATACACTTGGTGATAGCTCGTGCTGGCGCACCACAAGTCACAAAATGGCCGCCGATCACCCCAGAAAAAAAGTGATCTAAAAACGCTCTGGGCAGCCTCAAAAAAGTGAGCAAGTCAATAATAGCACTTCAATGATCCACAGCTGCAGATCGATCACAGAATGAAGTCTTTTGGAGGAGTTAATCTGCCTAATCTCGCCCTAACGTCGCAGCTGCAACCTCTCCCTATACTGATCATAGCAGAGTGACGTGCGGCGCTACGTGACTCCAGCTTAAATAGAGGCTGGGTCACATGGTGCACTGGCCAATCACAGCCATGCCAATAGTAGGCATGGCTGTGATGGCCTCTTGGGCTGTTTTGCAGCCTTTCAAAAAGCGCCAAGAAAGCGCCGAACACCGAACCCGAACCCGGACTTTTACGAAAATGTTCGGGTTCGGGTCCGTTTCACGGACACCCCAAAATTCGGTACGAACCCGAACTATACAGTTCGGGTTCGCTCATCCCTGGTCACAAGTTCACAACAATACTTAGTGCACCAATCAGTAATATGTAGTCAGGCTTGCTAAAATGTGAATTTGCACGTATTGCGCAAAAATATGCGCATTATTAATTTATGATTTGCGCAATCGCAAATATATTGGAGCACTCTATCTGCATATGAAGCAATTGTAATGTTATGCTGTGCCAACCATTTTCTCCAGTCTCAGGAAACTTCTAGCAGCTTGAAAAATGTGGCAAAAGTGACTCACGCCTGTATTGCGCGCGCAATATGCTCATATTACATTGCCGATTTTCGCAATCAAGAAAATAATGGTGAATTCTCGAATTTATGACAAACATTCGCCCAAATATTCGCGAAATATCGCGAATTTGAATATTGCCCCTGCCGCTCATCACTATTTGGAGGTCTCTCGGGTCCATATGATGTTGAACCAAAATGGTGAAATTAAATTGTTAAAGGTGTTGTCTGTTTCTGATATGTAGATGATGTATGCTCAGGTGAACAGTAGAGAGTTATAATTATACTCACTTGCTGCTGCAAAGCAATTACGGTAGGTAAATAGAAAGAAGAACACAGCAGCAACATGAGCTCTACATTATTTTCACACAGCAAATTGGCAGAGATGCCTTTTTTGCCTCAGACTTTCACACTAGCGTTTTTTGCTGGATCCGGCAGGGTTCAGTAAAAACACTTCCATTACTGATAATACAACCATCTGCATCCGTTATGAAAGGATCAGGTTGTATTATCTTTAACATTGCCAAGACAGATCCGTTTTCTATTTTGTCAGATTGCGTCAAAGAAAATAGATCCGTCCCCATTGACTTGCATTTTGGGTCATGACGGATCCGTCTTGCTCCTCATTCCATGACGGAAAGTAAACCGCAGCATGCTGCGGTTTGCTCTCCGGTATGGGAACTCAACAGAATGCATTTTGGAGCATTCAGTTCTGTTCAGTTACATTTTGTTCCAATTAACAATGAATGGGGACAGAACAAAAGCGTTTTTTCCAGTATTGAGACCCTATGACGCATCTCAATACCAATACCAAATGAGAACACTATATACGAAATCAAGAAAAACCAGCCTCAATTAGTTCATTCAGGACAAAAACCCTTAATCAGAAAAAAAGCAGATGAGAGCAATATTTCTAGTTGCAAGGCCTTAGGGGGAACCTCTGGGGTGGTACCACTTCTATTATGGAGACCAGTTAGCACACATGACAACTATTGTAGGCTAGACAACGCTCCTATGCGTAAAATATATGCAAATTATCATTAGAGCAAATTTTTCAAAAATTTGATTCACCGATTCTCCAAATTTTCGGAAAAAATTCACTTCGATCCAATTTATTTGCGGGGAATCGCGTAAAAAAAAATGCTATTTCCTGGCTACAGAGAGACTTTATAGTGGTGTACAACACTGTTTCTTGCAGTAACACGCATATTGAGTCTGCTCTGGTAGAGAAATAATATTGTGAGCTCATATGACATGCAGATGACAGGTGTCTCTCTTAGAATCACTGCGCACTTCACTTATTTGGGCAGTCAGGGGGCCAAAACTGACCAAATAACTCAAGTACAGTATGAACTCAGCCTTACAGGTCAATATTAGTGCCAAGAAGAAGCACACTCCTTTTACACCGTCGTCAGCTGATTCCACATAGATGTCTACAGAACCTGTTCTATTAAACGCTTATACAAGTAGAGCCCCCCAACAAAGTGGAGAGGCTGTCAGCAGTAAATCTGTGATGGACAAACATCGGCTGGGACGATTCGCGAACACGATCAAATGTTTGAGAACCGCAAGTTCGCGGCGGGCCCCATTCACTTTAATGGCAGGCGAGCATGAAAAAATCTTCATGTCATATTTGCAGCCACCAAATATTTACTAGAAGTGCACAAATAATCCCACAACATGGATAGTGACATACCAGAAGGGGATCAATGGCAAAAATTCCCACAAAAAATATGTATTTTAATCAGGGGCCATTTTTATGCGTCTTAAAGGGAAACTGTCAAAAATGTGCCCTGCTGGAGCCTAGAAAATTTTGATTTTAGGCCACGGGAGTACAGGCCTCAAACATTAGGCATTAACCGGACAGAAAACTTCAAGTGATTAAGTGGCTGGAGGTATATTAGACGACCATTGGATATAA
>NC_053396.1:112216899-112223084 GCF_905171765.1 Bufo bufo
ACCAACTACCTCAGGTCCCAGTAGCCAGCAGAATTTACAGCGATATTTGGTGGGGCCCAATGCCGTTCTAAGGATGGTAAGGCCTGAGCAGGTACAGGCATTAGTCAATTGGGTGGCCGACAGTGGATCCAGCACGTTCACATTATCTCCCACCCAGTCTTCTGCAGAAAGCGCACAGATGGCGCATGAAAACCAAGCCCATCGGTCTGTCACATCACCCCCATGCATATCAGGGAAACTGTCTGAGCCTCAAGTTATGCAGCAGTCTCTTATGCTGTTTGAAGACTCTGCTGCCAGGGTTTTCCAAGGGCATCCACCTAGCCCTTCCCCAGGGGTGGAAGAGATAGAATGCACTAACGCACAACCACTTATTTTTCCTGATGATGAGGACATGGGAATACCACCTCAGCACGTCTCTGATGATGACGAAACACAGGTGCCAACTGCTGCGTCTTTCTGCAGTGTGCAGACTGAACAGGAGGTCAGGGGTCAAGACTGGGTGGAAGACGATGCAGGGGACGATGAGGTCCTAGACCCCACATGGAATGAAGGTCGTGCCACTGGCTTTCAGAGTTCGGAGGAAGAGGCAGTGGTGAGACCGAGCCAACAGCGTAGCAAAAGAGGGAGCAGTGGGCAAAATCAGAACACCCGCCATCAAGAGACTCCGCCTGCTACTGACCGCCGCCATCTGGGACCGAGCACCCCAAAGGCAGCTTCAAGGAGTTCCCTGGCATGGCACTTCTTCAAACAATGTGCTGACGATAAGACGCGAGTGGTTTGCACGCTGTGCCATCAGAGCCTGAAGCGAGGCATTAACGTTCTGAACCTTAGCACAACCTGCATGACCAGGCACCTGCATGCAAAGCATGAACTGCAGTGGAGTAAACACCTTAAAAACAAGGAAGTCACTCAGGCTCCCCCTGCTAACTCTTCTGCTGCTGCCGCCTCTGCCTCTTCTGCTGCTGCCGCCGCCTTGGCCTCATCTGCTGCTGCTGCCGCCGCCTCGGCCTCTTCCTCTGCCTCTGGAGGAACGTTGGCACCTGCCGCCCAGCAAACATGGGATGTACCACCAACACCACCACCTGCGTCACCAAGCATCTCAACCATGTCACACGGCAGCGTTCAGCTCTCCATCTCACAAACATTTGAGAGAAAGCGTAAATTCCCACCTAGCCACCCTCGATCCCTGGCCCTGAATGCCAGCATTTCTAAACTACTGGCCTATGAAATGCTGTCATTTAGGCTGGTGGACACACACAGCTTCAAACAGCTCATGTCACTTGCTGTCCCACAGTATGTTGTTCCCAGCCGCCACTACTTCTCTAAGAGAGCCGTGCCTTCCCTGCACAAACAAGTGTCCGATAAAATCAAGTGTGCACTGCGCAACGCCATCTGTGGCAAGGTCCACCTAACCACAGATACGTGGACCAGTAAGCACGGCCAGGGACGCTATATCTCCCTAACTGCACACTGGGTAAATGTAGTGGCGGCTGGGCCCCAGGAGGAGAGCTATTTGGCGCACGTCCTTCCGCCGCCAAGGATCGCAGGGCAACATTCTTTGCCTCCTGTCTCCTCCTCCTCCTCCTCCTCCTCTTCTTCCACCTGCTCATCCAGTCAGCCACACACCTTCACCACCAATTTCAGCACAGCCCGGGGTAAACGTCAGCAGGCCATTTTGAAACTCATATGTTTGGGGGACAGGCCCCACACCGCGCAGGAGTTGTGGCGGGGTATAGAACAACAGACCGACGAGTGGTTGCTGCCGGTGAGCCTCAAGCCCGGCCTGGTGGTGTGCGATAATGGGCGAAATCTCGTTGCAGCTCTGGGACTAGCCGGTTTGACGCACATCCCTTGCCTGGCGCATGTGCTGAATTTGGTGGTGCAGAAGTTCATTCGCAACTACCCCGACATGTCAGAGCTGCTGCATAAAGTGCGGGCCGTCTGTTCGCGCTTCCGGCGTTCACACCCTGCCGCTGCTCGCCTGTCTGCGCTACAGCGTAACTTCGGCCTTCCCGCTCACCGCCTCATATGCGACGTGCCCACCAGGTGGAACTCCACCTTGCATATGCTAGACAGACTGTGCGAGCAGCAGCAGGCCATAGTGGAGTTTCAGCTGCAGCACGCACGGGTCAGTCGCACTGCGGATCAGACCCACTTCACCACCAATGACTGGGCCTCCATGCGAGACCTGTGTGCCCTGTTGCGCTGTTTCGAGTACTCCACCAACATGGCCAGTGGCGATGACGCCGTTATCAGCGTTACAATACCACTTCTATGTCTCCTTGAGAAAACACTTAGGGCGATGATGGAAGAGGAGGTGGCCCAGGAGGAAGAGGGGTCATTTTTAGCACTTTCAAGCCAGTCTCTTCAAAGTGACTCAGAGGGAGGTTTTTTGCAACACCAGAGACCAGGTACAAATGTGGCCAGACAGGGCCCACTACTGGAGGACGAGGAGGACGAGGATGAGGAGGAGGTGGAGGAGGATGAGGATGAAGCATGTTCACAGCGGGGTGGCACCCAAAGCAGCTCGGGCCCATCACTGGTGCGTGGCTGGGGGGAAACACAGGACGATGACGATACGCCTCCCACAGAGGACAGCTTGTCCTTACCTCTGGGCAGCCTGGCACACATGAGCGACTACATGCTGCAGTGCCTGCGCAACGACAGCAGAGTTGCCCACATTTTAACGTGTGCAGACTACTGGGTTGCCACCCTGCTGGATCCCCGGTACAAAGACAATGTGCCCACCTTACTTCCTACACTGGAGCGTGATAGGAAGATGCGCGAGTACAAGCGCACGTTGGTAGACGCGCTACTGAGAGCATTCCCAAATGTCACAGGGGAACCAATGGAAGCCCAAGGCGAAGGCAGAGGAGGAGCAAGAGGTCGCCAATGCAGCTGTGTCACGGCCAGCTCCTCTGAGGGCAGTGTTAGCATGGCAGAGATGTGGAAAAGTTTTGTCACCACGCCACAGCCAACTGCACCACCTCCTGATACGGAACGTGTTAGCAGGAGGCAAAATTTCACTAACATGGTGGAACAGTACCTGTGCACACCCCTCCACGTACTGACTGATGGTTCGGCCCCATTCAACTTCTGGGTCTCCAAATTGTCCACGTGGCCACAGCTAGCCTTTTATGCCTTGGAGGTGTTGGCCTGCCCGGCGGCCAGCGTTTTGTCTGAAAGTGTATTCAGCACGGCAGTGGGCGTCATTACAGACAAACGCAGCCGCCTGTCTACAGCCAATGTGGACAAGCTGACGTTCATAAAAATGAACCAGGCATGGATCCCACAGGACCTGTCCATCCCTTGTGCAGATTAGATATTAACTACCTCCCCTTAACAATATATTATTCTACTCCAGGGCAATTCCTCATTCAATACTATTTTTAATTTCATTTTACCATTATATTGTGGGGCAACCCAAAGTTGAATGAACCTCTCCTCTGTCTGGGTGCCGGGGCCTAAATGTGTGACAGTGGCCTGTTCCAGTGGTGGGTGACGTGAAGCCTGATTCTCTGCTATGACATGAATACAGATTCTGTGCTGACATAAGGCCAGATTCTCTGTTACGGGACCGCTCTCCTCTGTCTGGGTGCTGGGGCCTAAATGTGTGACAGTGGCCTGTTCCAGTGGTGGCTGACGTGAAGCCTGATTCTCTGCTATGACATGAAGACAGATTCTGCGCTGACATAAGGCCAGATTCTCTGTTACGGGACCGCTCTCCTCTGTCTGGGTGCCGGGGCCTAAATGTGTGACAGTGGCCTGTTCCAGTGGTTGGTGACGTGAAGCCTGATTCTCTGCTATGACATGAATACAGATTCTGTGCTGACATAAGGCCAGATTCTCTGTTACAGGACCTCTCTCCTCTGTCTGGGTGCCGGGGCCTAAATGTGTGACATTGGCCTGTTCCAGTGGTGGGTGACGTGAAGCCTGATTCTCTGCTATGACATTAAGACAGATTCTGTGCTGACATAAGGCCAGATTCTCTGTTACGGGACCTCTCTCCTCTGCCTGGGTGCCTGGGCCTAAATGTGTGACAGTGGCCTGTTCCAGTGGTGGGTGACGTGATGCCTGATTCTCTGCTATGACATGAAGACAGATTCTGTGCTGACATAAGGCCAGATTCTCTGTTACAGGACCTCTCTCCTCTGTCTGGGTGCCGGGGCCTAAATGTGTGACAGTGGCCTGTTCCAGTGGTGGGTGACGTGAAGCTTGATTCTCTGCTATGACATGAAGACAGATTCTGCGCTGACATAAGGCCAGATTCTCTGTTACGGGACCGCTCTCCTCTGTCTGGGTGCCGGGGCCTAAATGTGTGACAGTGGCCTGTTCCAGTGGTGGGTGACGTGAAGCCTGATTCTCTGCTATGACATGAATACAGATTCTGCGCTGACATAAGGCCAGATTCTCTGTTACGGGACCTCTCTCCTCTGCCTGGGTGCCTGGGCCTAAATGTGTGACAGTGGCCTGTTCCAGTGGTGGCTGACGTGAAGCCTGATTCTCTGCTATGACATGAAGACAGATTCTGCGCTGACATAAGGCCAGATTCTCTGTTACGGGACCGCTCTCCTCTGTCTGGGTGCCGGGGCCTAAATGTGTGACAGTGGCCTGTTCCAGTGGTGGGTGACGTGAAGCCTGATTCTCTGCTATGACATGAAGACTGATTCTGCGCTGACATGAAGCCAGATTCTCTGCTATGGCATGAAGAGACTGATTCTCTGCTGACATGAAGCCAGATTCTTTGCTATGGCATGAAGAGACTGATTCTCTGCTGATGTGAAGCCAGATTCTCTGCTATGGGACCTCTGTCCAATTGATATTGGTTCATTTTTATTTTTTTTATTTTTATTTTAATTCATTTCCCTATCCACATTTGTTTGCAGGGGATTTACCTACATGTTGCTGCCTTTTGCAGCCCTCTAGCTCTTTCCTGGGCTGTTTTACAGCCTTTTTAGTGCCCAAAAGTTCGGGTCCCCATTGACTTCAATGGGGTTCGGGTTCGGGACGAAGTTCGGATCGGGTTCGGATCCCGAACCCGAACATTTCCGGGAAGTTCGGCCGAACTTCTCGAACCCGAACATCCAGGTGTTCGCTCAACTCTACCTGTGACGCATCTCAATACCGGAAAATAAAAACACTATATACCAAATCAAGAAAAAACAGCCTCAATTAGTTCATTCAGGACAAAAACCCTTAATCAGAAAAAAAGCAGATGAGAGCAATATTTCTAGTTGCAAGGCCTTAGGTGGAACCTCTGGGGTGGTACCACTTCCATTATGGAGACCAGTTAGGACACATGACAACTATTGTAGGCTAGACAACGCTCCTATGCGTAAAATATATGCAGATTATCATTAGAGCGAATTTTTCAAAAATTAGATTCACCGATTCTCCAAATCTCCAGAAAAAATTCACTTCGATCCAATTTATTTGCGGTGAATTGCGTAAAAAAACTGCTATTTCCTGGCTACAGAGAGACTTTATAGTGGTGTACAACACTGTTCCTTGCAGTAACACGCATAAGGAGTCTGTTCTGGTAGTGAAATAATGACATGCAGATGACAGATGTCTCTCTTAGAATCACTGCACACTTCACTTATTTGGGCAGTTAGGGGGCCAAAACTGACCAAATAACTCAAGTACAGTATGAACTCAGCCTTACAGGTCAATATTAGTGCCAAGAAGAAGCGCACTCCTTTTACACCGTCGTCAGCTGATTCCACATAGATGTCTACAGAACCTGTTCTATTAAATGCTTATACAAGTAGAGCCCCCCAACAAAGTGGAGAGGCTGTCAGCAGTAAGTCTGTGATGGACAAACATCGGCTGGGACGATTCGCGAACACAATCAAATGTTTGAGAATCGTAAGTTGGCGGGCCCCATTCACTTTAATGGCAGGCGAGCATGAAAAAATCTTCATGTCATATTTGCAGCCACCAAATACTTACTAGAAGTGCACAAATAATCCCACAACATGGACAATGACATACCAGAGGGGGATCAATGGCAAAAATTCCCACAAAAAATATTTATTTTAATCAGGGGCCATTTTTATGCGTCTTAAAGGGAAACTGTCAAAAATGTGCCCTGCTGTAGCCTATAAATTTTTTATTTTAGGCCACAGGAGTACAGGCCTCAAACATTAGGCATTAACCGGACAGAAAACATCAAGTGATTAAGT